>NC_091283.1:668553329-668848329 GCF_032444005.1 Ranitomeya imitator
AGCCCTGAGGCCAATATTTTTCTCCCACTGATTGATGTAGTGATTTTTTCAGGTAGATTTTATAACCCAAATCAAGCAAAAAAATAAATAGGCTTTCTATGGCCCACTGAGTGAGAGATGGCACACACAGGGATGGCACTCTAGCAGAAATGTCAATCTTAATCTCCCACAAAAAAAAAACAAAAAAAAACAGGGAGTGTCCAACAATTACTATCTCCCTGCAGTAATCTCAGCCAGGTATGGCAGACAGCAATAAGGAGTGGACTGATGCACAAATTAAATAAAAAGTGTGGACAAACAAAAAAGATAGCTGTGCAGAAAGGAAGGAACAAGAGGATTTGTGCTTTGAAAAAAGCAGTTGGTTTGCACAGCGGCGTACACACAGCAATGCAGCTATCAGGGAGCCTTCTAGGGCAGCCCAATGAGCTACAGCGCTGAGGGAAAAAAAAAAAATGTAGCTTCCACTGTCCCTGCACACCGAAGGTGGTGTTGGGCAGTGGAAATCGCTACAGCACAAGCGGTTTGGTGGTTAATGGACCCTGCCTAATGCTATCCCTGCTTCTGACGAAGCGGCAGCAACCTCTCCCTAAGCTCAGATCAGCAGCAGTAACATGGCGGTCGGCGGGAACGCCCCTTTATAGCCCCTGTGACGCCGCAGACAGCAAGCCAATCACTGCAATGCCCTTCTCTAAGATGGTGGGGACCAGGACCTATGTCATCACGCTGCCCACACTCTGCGTTTACCTTCATTGGCTGAGAAATGGCGCTTTTCGCGTCATTGAAACGCGACTTTGGCGCGAAAGTCGCGTACCGCATGGCCGACCCCGCACAGGGGTCGGATCGGGTTTCATGAAACCCGACTTTGCCAAAAGTCGGCGACTTTTGAAAATGAACGACCCGTTTCGCTCAACCCTACAGACGATAGGAGGCAGCAGAGAGCTGTTCGCTCCAAAGATCACAGCGGGTGGTACTCGTGACCTTCCCTGCCTGTGATATCAGGGATTTGTGGGATTAGAAAAGTACTGACAAATATCCGGGATCCCTGACAGATTCTATCTATCTATTCTGAGGGTTCTAGCTATGAATTTACTGTACTTGACTGATGAAACTTCCTATTTCCTTTGATACATGCGCAAGAAAAAAAACAGACAGATATGCATTGGCGAGTCTCATGTGATATACACAGCCATGCACAGCATTCTGCAAATGTTTCCTTAGCCAATTACAGCTGAGCAAAAACTTACAGATTAGCACTGACTTATTAAATAACACTGGACAGAGTGCAATGCAATTTTTTTTTCCTCACATTGCACTGGTTTGATTAAAGTTAATCTGAGAGAGCCATATCGTCCAGGGTAGCGCATTGCCTCATTGAATAACATTAGTGCAACTGCATTGTAATTTTTTCTTGCATTGTACTCAGCGTATTAATATGCAAGCGGAAGTTAATCGTATGCGTTACAAATCTGGCCTTTATGGAAAAGTGGCAAAAAGAAAGCTATTTTTGAAAACAAGCCTAAACAAGTCCTGTTTGCAGTTTGCAAAAAGCCATTTGGAGACACAACTAATATGTAAAAGAACGTGCTCTGGTCAGTAGGTGCTCAGACCAAAGTATAACTTTTTGGGTTGAATGAAAAACACTATGTGTGGTGGAAAACACCAACCCTGCCATCAAACATGGTGGTGGCAGCATCATGCTGTGGGAATGTTTTAATGCAGCAGGGTCAAGGAAGCTGGTCACAGTTGATAGTAAGATGGATCAAGCTAAACACAGGGCAATCCTGAAAGAAAACCTATAAGATGGATCAAGCTAAACACAGGGCAATCCTGAAAGAAAACCTATTAAGGACTGCAAAAGACTTTAGACTGATAGGTTCACCTTATAGCAGGACAATGACCCTAAACATACTGCCAGAGCTACAATGGAATGGCTTAAATCAAATCATATTCATGTGTGTGTGAACGGCCCAATCACAGTCCAGACATAAATTCCATTGAGAATCTGTGGCAAGACTTGAATATTGCTGTTCACAGACTCTTTCATCCAGTCTCACTTGGCTAGAGCAATTGTGCAAAGAAGAATGTGCAAAAATTTTAGCCTCTTGATTTGCAAAACTGAGACATACAAAAGAGCTGCAGCAGTAATTGTAGATAAAGGTGGTCTTACAAAGTATTGACTCAGAGGGGGCTGAAAACAAATGCAAGTCACAAATTTTAGATTTATATTTTTAAATTATTTAGAAAGCCCTTTATCATTTCCTTTATTCTTCATGAATGCTTCCTGCTCTGTTTTGGCATACCACATAAAATACCAATAAATTATTTTAAATTTGTGGGTGTAACTAGAATAAAATGAGATGAAAACTGTTGAAGGAAAGAGCGCAAATAGTGTCTTATCTGAGAAGGTTAAAAGGTTAATCCAAAAGAGTGCACTCACCAGATGTAGCCGAGTTGAAGCATTGAAAGGATTCACTGCAGCAGATCCACGAGTCCAGGAAGGACCAGCCGTTAGATACAGATTGGGAAAATTGTGGTAAATTTCGGCTCTGCTGAATCACTAGAATTCCAGAATTATTAGTACAGTAACATGTGGCTTTATTATTCTACGCGTTTCAGAGTTCAAGACTCCATCAGGAAACAACACAGGAACAACGATGTTCCTGTGGTGTTTCCTGATGAAGGAGACTTGAACTCTGAAACGCGTAGAATAATAAAGCCACATGTACTAATAATTCTGGAATTCTAGTGATTCAGTAGAGCAGAAATTTACCACAATTTTCCCAATCTGTAACTCGAATAAAATGAGGATACGTTCACGGGCTATGAATACTTTTTCAACACACTGTACATGCTGCTGCAAATTCACTTGAAAATTATAGTTTCCTGTACATTTTTATGAGTACCAGCTGTCATCTCCTATCATATTAATGGGAAAATCTGTGATCACTAAACACAGGTTTCACTCAAGAATTGAGAAATGTGAGAGTAAATGATCAGTGCAGGAGGAGAAAGAAGCAGATTTCTCTGATAAGATATTTTATAAAGTTTCCCATTTCCAAGTGTAATTTTGACTTCTGAAAAAAATAAATATCCAGATGACTGTTACTCTAAATAAATGTTTGCTCAGAGAGATAAACAACCTCAGGCATAAAAGCTGACTGTCATATTTCTCCACTTTCATCCTTTATGCAGAATAGGCTTACTGTTGAATTATCAGCCATTAGAATGTTTTGGTTTTTTTTTTACTACACTGATAGTGTTCACCAATACCAACTATAGGTAATGAATATCAGCTGCTAGACT
This sequence comes from Ranitomeya imitator, assembly GCF_032444005.1. Classification (NCBI taxonomy): domain Eukaryota; kingdom Metazoa; phylum Chordata; class Amphibia; order Anura; family Dendrobatidae; genus Ranitomeya; species Ranitomeya imitator. Next base: position 668,556,633 of record NC_091283.1, read on the forward strand.
AGTTCAAATTTCGGAAAGAAAATTCTTAAAAAAAAAAAAAAATAGTCCTGACAGATGATAAAATCATGTAGCATTCTTACACGTTTCTTAGTAGTGGCCCTTAGTAGTAGAATATAGCAGTGTTACAACAACAGAAATTATACATAGAGAGGCACAGCCTCCTATGACATCATGATAGAATTAACATAAACACCATACACCTGTTTTCATCTATCAGAATAACCCTGCAGCTATACAAAAGCTCAAAATATAATATTTGAATCAAGCAATGCTCCAAAGTGCAACTTCATAAATATATATAAATATTTTATTTTGCAAAAAAATGCAAAACATTGTATTGTTGATAAACGGCAGTTCGATGAATTTTTCATAATGACACCAAACCATCTGTGTTGAGATACTGCCATAATTAAATCTTATTTCTATAAATAGATAAAAGTTCTGAAATCCAAAAAATACTTTGTTATAGGTTCACAAAAATACTTCACATTAATGACGTATAATCACATACACCATGTTCAAAATTATTATGAAAATTACATTTTTCTCAGATTTTCCTAAATGGTCGGTGCAAATAACAGTCAGTCTAATAAGTCATCACCCGTTAGAGTATACATTGAATTTTATTGAAGAAACCTCCCAATGATAACAGTATAAATCTCCAAAATGAATAAAAACTCAAAATGCACTGTTCCAAATTATTAGGCACAGTAGTATTTCTAAACATTTGATATGTTTCAAAGAACTGAAAATGCTCATTTGTGTAATTTGCAGCATTAGGAGGTCACATTCACCAAACAAAAAAGCCATTTAACTCCAAAAAATCCTAACAGGCCAAGTTAGGCTGGTTTCACATATGCGTTTAAATCTGCAGCGTTTTAAACGCATCTGCAAGTGGTAAAAAGAACGCATGTAAACGCATACAAACGCTGCGTTTTTTAGACGCATGCGTTTTCGCATGCGGTTAAAAAAACGCAGCGTTTGTACACGTTTACATGCGTTTTTTCCTGCGTTTGTGCTATTGTAAATTTCAAAAGCTGGTTTTTGTTCATTTTGCTTCACAAAAATCAGAATAAAAAGCAATCAAAAATGTCACGTGCCCGAAAATGTTACCAATAAAAATGTCCCGCAAAAAACAAGACCTCACATGACTCTGTGGACCAAAATATGGAAAAATTGTAGCTCTCAAAATGTGGTAATGCCAAAAATATTTTTTGGAATAAAAAGCGTCTTTCAGTGTGTGACAGCTGCCAATCATAAAAATCCACTAGAAAACCCCTTATAAATAGAAATCAAACCCCCTTCATCAACTCCTTAGTTAGGGAAAAATTAAAAAAGTAAAAAAATGTATTTATTTCCATTTTCCCATTAGGGTTAGGGCTAGGGTTAGGGCTAGGGCTAGGGTTAGGGTTAGGGCTAGGGTTAGGGTTTGGATCCCTTTGGGGTTAGGGTTAGGGCTATGGTTACAGTTAGGGTTAGGGTTTGGATCCCTTTGGGGTTAGGGTTAGGGTTTGGATCCCTTTGAGGTTAGGGTTAGGGCTAGGGTTAGGGTTAGGGTTTGGATCCCTTCGGGGTTAGGGCTAGGGTTAGGGTTAGGGTTTGGATCCCTTTAGGGTTAGGGTTTGGATCCCTTTTGGCTTAGGGTTAGGGTTAGGATTAGGGCTAGGTTTAGGGTTTGGATACCTTTATCACCTTGATGGTGGGAGGTGGCTTATCAGTGTCTAGACTTGTTTTTCTCTATGAAAACGCATGCGTTCAAAAACGCAACCAAACGCATGTGTTAAAAACGCATGCGTTTACATAGACAGAAATAGGTTTTTTTTATGCAATTGAACGCATGCGGTTTTTTTGTGGCAAAAAAAGCCTCTAGAAATTACTACATGTTGCATTTCCGCGCCAAGCCGCAAGCGACAAAAAGACGCATGCGTCGTCAAATGCAGCCAAACGCGTAAAAAAAACCGCATGCGTTTTTAATGTTAAATATAGGAAAACAAGACGCATGCGTTTTTTCATGGAAAAAACGCATCATGTGCACAAAAATTGCAGAATGCATTCTAAATGATAGCATGCATATGTATGCATTTTTATCGCATTTTTATACCGGGAAAAAAATCCTGAACGTGTGCACATAGCCTATTACACTTTAAGTATCCTGGTCTGGATGAGGAGCTAATTAGTCTGAGGGAGACAGTGGAGGGAGACAGTTGGTCTCCAGGAGCAGAAGGATGTCTGGAGCAGACGTGGGGCTGAGCAGCCACGAGGGAGCTGCTACCCCTGGAAAGAGTAAGAAGCAGAAGGAGAGTTGAATAGTGGAGGAGCTTAGAGGGAAGAAGCACAGAGAAGGAAGAGGCTCAGCAGGGGGAACAGCAGAAGGACACGCTGGGAGCCAGAGCGCAGAACTGGGTACCGGGAGCCCGAGGTTGTGCTGTTCTTCAGGATGCATTACAGAAGCGGAGGACATGTTACTATATGTCAATTGACTGTAATAAGTCTGAGGTGAAGCAGTAACCTTAAGAGTCAGGTCATCTAAGAGATCCTATAAACAGGCTCAAACGCCCTATCGTACAGACATCTGTCTTAGGACAGGAGAGAGGGGACTTGCACTGAGCTTCAAGCAGCAGGCACCTAACCAACTAAATGGTGCTAGCAGGAAATGCTTACGGACCTCACCTGGTAAAGGGATCTCTTACTGCCTCCAAGCCGGACCACAGCTACCCTGCACTTGGTACCCTGGACGGAGGACTACTACTGCTACCATCAGTAAACCAGGTAAAAGACTGCAAACTCTGTGTCCTCCACTTATTCATCAGCATACACCATCTTGCCATACACCTGGGAAGCCCTGGGGACCCCCGCTTCACCTGTGAGAAGAGTTACCATCTAGCTACCCTACCATCACCCCAGATGACCCCTTTAAGTGGCGTCGGTCCCATCTGACCGAACAACACAGGTGGCGTCACGAACAAAGATGTTACAAGTCCCCTTAAAGACCTTTCCCTTTAATTGGGCACCAAGGGCCACGGACCGGGTCGCAGTCACCATGACATCCCCTTTAAGAACTGGACCCTGTACCGAGTACCCCGCTGGTAGGGAGCGCCAATTACATTTTTGATTAGAGAATAAAAATCCCAAATACATGTTGTGAGAAACGAGGTCTGGCGAAAATCCCGCCAACCACCCCCGGACTCACTAAATCAGCTCTAAGCATACCATGATTCAAGGAGAAAAATACAGAGCATCGATGAACACTTCAATGAACAATGTTTATTCCATAAATAATTCAAAGACGTGTAATTTAATAACAAATAACATTATTTAGTAACGGGAGCAAAAATGAATGCCTGAAACATGCTGAAAAAAGCCCCCATCCCCAAAGCCCCCAAGTAATGCTACCGCTAGGGGAGCATACAAGAGACCCCCGCCCCCCCAAAACAAAAATCACATGTAACTGAGCACTAGGTGTAGGCAAAAAGGGCCACAATGTGCCTAGCCTACAAAGAGGCACCTATGTATACAACAAAGATGTCTATAATAAGACTCCACGGTATCACCAATAATTATGGTGGTTGGATCTTCCCCTTGACGAAGCGGCACCGTGCGGCCGCGAAACGCGCATCGGGGACCACCTCCCGGCTGTCTCCCCACCCTGCCCCCGTTATCGGTAAGTTTAGTACCTATGCCAACCACCCTAATTATTGGTGATACCGTGGAGTCCTATTATGGACATCTTTGTTGTATACATAGGTGCCTCTTTGTAGGCTAGGCACATTGTGGCCCTTTTTTGCCTACACCTAGTGCTCAGTTACATGTGATCTTTGTTTTTTTGGGGGGCGGGGGTCTCTTGTATGCTCCCCTAGCGGTAGCATTACTTGGGGGCTTTGGGGATGGGGGCTTTTTTCAGCATGTTTCAGGCATTCATTTTTGCTCTCGTTACTAAATAATGTTATTTGTTATTAACCCCTTAGCGACCGCCGATATGCTTTTAACGGCGGCCGCTAAGGGTACTTAAACCACAGCGCCGTTAATTAACGGCGCTGTGGAAAAAGTCCATAGCGCCCCCCAGAGGCCGATTTTCTCCGGGGTCTCGGCTGCCGAGGGTAGCTGAGACCCCAGAGAACATGATTCGGGGGGTTTTTAACCCACCCCGCATTTGCGATCGCCGGTAATTAACCGTTTACCGGCGATCGCAAAAAAAAAAAAGCGATCTCTTTTTAATTTCTCTGTCCTCCGATGTGATCGCACATCAGAGGACAGAGAAAAGGGGTCCCAGGTGGCCCCCCAATACTCACCTAGCTCCCCCGATGCTCCTCGTGTCTCCCGGTGGGCGCCGCCATCTTCAAAATGGCGGGCGCATGCGCAGTGCGCCCGCCGGCCGGCACCGGGAGAATCTTTGGGGTCTGGGCTGCCGGGGGTAGCCGAGACCCCAAAGAGCATGATCGGGGTCGGTATTACCGACCCCTGTTTTGCGATCGCCGGTAATTAACTGTTTACCGGCGACCGCAAAAAAAAAAAAAAGTAAAGTGTAATTCTCTGTCCTCTGATGTGATCGCACATCAGAGGACAGAGAAATAGGGGGATTCGGGGACCCTAGCATACTCACCTAGGTCCCTGGATCCTCTTGCTGCTCCTCCTGGCCGCCGGCAGAAGAACATGGCGGACGCATGCCCAGTGCGCCCGCCATCTGTCTCCATCTGCCGGCCGGCAGGAGAACAGCAGTTGGGGCTAAAATTAGGGTTAGGGGTAGGGGTAGGGTTAGGGGTAGGGTTAGGGTTAGGGGTAGGGTTAGGGGTAGGGCTAAGGGTAGGGGTAGGGTTAGGGGTAGGGTTAGGGGTAGGGTTAGGGTTAGGGGTAGGGTTAGGGGTAGGGGTAGGGTTAGGGGTAGGGTTAGGGTTAGGGGTAGGGTTAGGGGTAGGGTTAGGGGTAGGGTTAGGGCTAGGGTTAGGGCTTGGGTTGGGGCTAAATTTAGGGTTAGGGTTGGGGCTAAATTTAGGGTTAGGGTTGGGGCTAAATTTAGGGTTAGGCTTCTTTCACACTTACGTCGGTACGGGGCCGTCGTAATGCGTCGGCCCGACATACCGACGCACGTTGTGAAAATTGTGCACAACGTGGGCAGCAGCTGTAGTTTTTCAACGCATCCGCTGCCCAATCTATGTCCTGGGGAGGAGGGGGCGGAGTTACGGCCACGCATGCGCGGTCAGAAATGGCGGATGCGACGTACAAAAAAACGTTTCATTGAACGTTTTTTTGTGCCGACGCTCCGCCAAAACACAACTGATCCAGTGCACGACGGACGCGACGTGTGGCCATCCGTCACGATCCGTCGGCAATACAAGTTTATGGGCAAAAAACGCATCCTGCGGGCACATTTGCAGGATCCGTTTCTTGTCCAAAACGACGGATTGCGACGGAATGCCAAACGACGCAAGTGTGAAAGTAGCCTTAGGGCTAGGGTTAGGGTTGGGGCTAAAGTTAGGGCTAGGGTTGGGGCTAAAGTTAGGGTTAGAGCTGGGATTAGGGTTAGGGTTTGGATTAGGGTTGGTATTAGGGTTAGGGTTGGCATTAGGGTTACGCTTGGGATTAGGGTTAGGTTTGGGATTAGGGTTAAGATTAGGGTTGTGATTAGGGGTGTATTGGGATTAGGGTTAGGTTTGAGGTTAGGGTTGAGATTAGGATTAGGGGTGTGTTGGATTTAGGGTTTTGATTAGGGTTATGGTTAGGGTTGACATTAGGGTTGTTTTGGGGTAAGGGTTGTGATTATGGTTAGGGTTAGTGATTAGGATTATGGATCAGGTTGGGATTAGGGTTAGGGGTGTGTTGGGGTTAGGGTTGGAGCTAGAATTGGGGGGTTTCCACTGTTTAGGTACATCAGGGGGTCTCCAAACACGACAGCCAATTTTGCGCTCAAAAAGTCAAATGGTGCTCCCTCCCTTCTGAGCTCTGCCGTGCGCCCAAACAGTGGTTTACCCCCACATATGGGGCATCAGCGCCATATAAATTGGACAACAACTTCTGGGGTCCAATTTCTCTTGTTACCCTTGTGAAAATAAAAACTTGGGGGCTACAAAATCTTTTTTGTGAAAAAAATAATATTTTTTATTTTCACGACTCTGCATTCTAAACTTCTGTGAAGCACTTGGGCATTCAAAGTTCTCACCACACATCTAGATAAGTTCCTTGGGGGGTCTAGTTTCCAAAATGGGGTCACTTGTGGGGGGTTACTACAGTTTAGGTACATCAGGGGCTCTGCAATCGCAACATAATGCCCACAGACCATTCTATCAAAGTCTGCATTCCAAAAAGGCGCTCCTTCCCTTCCGAGCTCTGCCGTGCGCCCAAACAGTGGTTTACCCCCACATATGGCGCATCAGCGTACTCTGGATAAATTGGACAACAACTATTGCAGTCCAATTTCTCCTGTTACCCTTGTGAAAATAAAAACTTGGGGGCTACAATATCTTTTTTGTGGAAAAAAAAAATATTTTTTATTTTCACGACTCTGCATTCTAAACTTCTGTGAAGCACTTGGGCATTCAAAGTTCTCACCACACATCTAGATAAGTTCCTTGGGGGGTCTAGTTTCCAAAATGGGGTCACTTGTGGAGGGTTTCTACTGGTTAGGTACATCAGGGGCTCTGCAAACGCAACATAATACCCGCAGACCATTCTATCAAAGTCTGCATTCCAAAACGGCGCTCCTTCCTTCCGAGCTCTGCCGTGCGCCCAAACAGTGGTTTACCCCCACATATGGGGTACCAGCATACTCAGGACAAATTGGACAACAACTTTTGGGGTCCAATTTCTCTTGTTACCCTAGTGAAAATAAAATAAGTTAGATAAGATTCCATGGGGGGTCTAGTTTCCAAAATGGGGTCACTTGTGGGGGATTTCTACTGTTTAGGCACATCAGGGGCTCTCCAAAAGCGACATGGCGTCCGATCTCAATTCCAGCCAATTCTACATTGAAAAAGTAAAACGGCACTCTTTCTCTTCCAAGCTCTGCGGTGCGCCCAAACAGTGGTTTATCCCCACATATTGGGTATCAATGTACTCAGGAGAAATTGCACAACAACTTTAGTGGTCTAATTTCTCCTGTTACCCTTGTGAAAATAAAAATTTGTGGGCAAAAAGATCATTTTTGTAGAAAAAATGCGATTTTTTTTTTTTCACGGCTCTACGTTATAAACTTCTGTGAAGCACATGGGGGTTCAAAGTGCTCGCCACACATCTAGATAAGTTCCTTAAGGGGTCTAGTTTCCAAAATGGTGTCACTTGTGGGGGGTTTCCACTGTTTAGGCACATCAGGGGCTCTCCAAACGCGACATGGCGTCCAATCTCAATTCCAGCCAATTCAACATTGAAAAAGTAAAACGGCGCTCCTTCACTTCCAAGCTCTGCGGTGCGCCCAAACAGTGGTTTACCCTCACATATGGGGTATCGACGTATTCAGGAGAAATCGCTCAACAACTTTTGTGGTCTAATTTCTTCTGTTACCCTTGTGAAAATAAGAATTTGTGGGCGAAAAGATCATTTTTGTGTAAACAAAAGCGATTTTTTATTTTCACGGCTCTACGTTATAAACTTCTGTGAAGCACTTGGGGGTTCAAAGTGCTCACCACACATCTAGATAAGTTCCTTAAGGGGTCTAGTTTCCAAAATGGTGTCACTTGTGGGGAGTTTCCACTGTTTAGGCACATCAGGGGCTCTCTAAACGTGACATGGCATCCGATCTCAATTCCAGCCAATTCTGCATTGAAAAAGTCAAACGGCGCTCCTTCACTTCTAAGTTCTGCGGTGCGCCCTAACAGTGGTTTACCCCCACATATGGGGTATTGGCGTATTCAGGAGAAATTGCATAACAAAATTTATGGTTACATTTCTGTTTTTACACTTGTGAAAATAAAAAAAATGGTTCTGAATTAAGATGTTTGCAAAAAAAAGTTAAATGTTCATTTTTTCCTTCCACATTGTTTCAGTTCCTGTGAAGCACGTAAAGGGTTAACAAACTTCTTGAATGTGGTTTTGAGAACCTTGAGGGGTGTAGTTTTTAGAATGGTGTCATACTTCATTATTTTCTATCATATAGACCCCTCAAAATGACTTCAAATGTGATGTGGTCCCTAAAAAAAAATGGTGTTGTAAAAATGAGAAATTGCTGGTCAACTTTTAACCCTTATAACTCCCTAACAAAAAAAAATTTTGTTTCCAAAATTGTGCTGATGTAAAGTAGACATGTGGGAAATGTTATTTATTAACTATTTTTCGTGACATATCTCTCTGATTTAAGGGCATAAAAATACAAAGTTTGAAAATTGCAAAATTTTAAAAATTTTCGCCATATTTCCGTTTTTTTTTTCATAAATAATCGCAAGTAATATCGAAGAAATGTTACCACTAACATGAAGTACAATATGTCACGAAAAAACAATCTCAGAATCAGCGGGATCCGTTGAAGCGTTCCAGAATTATAACCTCATAAAGTGACAGTGGTCAGAATTGCAAAAATTGGCCTGGTCATTAAGTACCAAATTGGCTCTGTCACTAAGGGGTTAAATTACACGTCTTTGAATTATTTATGGAATAAACATTGTTTAATGAAGTGTTCATCGATGCTCTGTATTTTTCTCCTTGAATCACATTTTTGATTAGGTACAAAAAATTGAGTCCTTTGGAGAGTAAATTGTTTTCGTCTGTTGTGAGAATTAGCGGGCTTAGGACTACCACACTACACATGCATGTAACTAAATCCGGAAACGATTTCTCCATTTTCGTGTGGAGAATCTCTCAGGGGTTGGATTTACTTTGGAGATCTTTTTCCTCCTCCTCCTGTAGTGTTTTTTGAAACCGAGCTGTGGCTGGAATGATCAGTTGCATTGTCATGGTCGGAATTGTCAGGTGTATCTATATTTGAGGAGGAAAAACTCACATTGTTGAATGATGAAAAATCTCTCCCATGTCTATCATATTTGAGAATAGATCTTGGGGTATAATTAGTAGAAACATTTTTCCAAGTATAAACATGGTCATGTTTAAAATCCATGCTATCTCTTGCAAATTTCTTCTTTTTTATTGCCATATTATCTTCCATTTTGGCAATATTGTTTTTTAAGGCCTTATTTAAAGTGTCAAAATTGTGAGCAGTAGACAATTCAGAAATTGAAATGTTGAGATCATCCATTTCTTTTTTTAGATTCTGCAATCCTATTTCTTCCTCTTTGATAAATAGTCTCATAAGATCTGAGGAACATTTAGATAAATTATTGTTCCAATCAGTAAGAAATTGTTGAGAGAAATCACTAGATCATTTATCACCCAGTTTGTTTCAGACTAATTCAACAATTGGCGGTACCACGTGGTTATCTTCAAAAGGATTTTTCAAATGTGCAGGAAGCAAGTGCAAATATGCAATGAAAATGAACCTAATAGATAAAAAATTCCCTATTCAAACATTCATTAACTGCAATTCACAACAGGTTGTTTATTGCATTCATTGTGACATTTGCGATTTTAATTATGTGGGTTGCACTAGCCGTAAATTAACCCCTTCACCCCAAAGCCTGTTTTCACCTAAGTGACAGGGCCAATTTTTACAATTCTGACCACTGTCACTTTATGAGGTTATAACTCTGAAACGCTTCAACGGATCCTGGTGATTCTGACATTGTTTTCTCGTGACATATTGTACTTCATGATAGTGGTAAAACTTCTTCGATATGACTTGCATTTATTTGTGAAAAAAACAAAAATTTGTCGGAAATTATGAAAATTTAGCAATTTTCAAACTCTTAGTTTTTATGCCCTTAAATTAGAGAGTTATATCACATAATATAGTTAATAAACAACATTTCCCACATGTCTGCTTTACATCAGCACAATTTTGGAAACATAATTTTTTTTTGTTAGGACGTTATAAGGGTTAAAAGTTGACCAGCGATTTCTCATTTTTGCAACAAAATTTGCAAAACCATTTTTTTACGGACCACCTCACACTTGAAGTGACTTTGAGGGGTCTATGTGACAGAAAATGCCCAAAAGTGACACCATTCTAAAAACTGCACCCCTCAAGGTACTCAAAACCACATTCAAAAAGTTTATTAACCCTTCAGGTGCTTCACAGGAATTTTTTGAATGTTTAAAAAAATTGAACATTTAACTTTTTTTTCACAAAATTTTTACTTCAGGTCCAATTTGTTTCATTTTACCAAGGGTAACAGGAGAAATTGGACCACAAAAGTCGTTGTACAATTTGTCCTGAGTACGCCGATACCCCATATGTGGGGGTAAACCACTGTTTGGGCACATGGCAGAGCTCGGAAGGGAAGGAGCGCTATTTGACTTTTCAATGCAAGATTTGCTGGAATTGAGATCGGAGCCCATGTCACGATTGGAGAGCCCCTGATGTGCCTAAACAGTGGAAACCCCCACAGGTGACACCATTTTGGAAAGTAGACCCCCTAAGGAACTAATCTAGATGTGTGGTGAGCACTTTGAACCTCCAAGTGCTTCACAGAAGTTTATAATGTAGAGCCGTAAAAAAAAATTTTTTATTAATTTTCACAAAAAATGATCTTTTTGCCCCAAATTTTTTATTTTCCCAAGGGTAAAAGGATAAATTGTACCCCAAAAGTTGTTGTGCAATTTGTCCTGAGTACGTCGATACTTCATATATGGGGATAAACCACTGTTTGAGCGCATGGCAGAGCTCGGAAGGGAAGGAGTGCCATTTGACTTTTCAATGCAAAATTGGCTGGAATTGAGATCGGACGCCATGTCGCATTTGGAGAGCCCCTGACGTGCCTTAACAGTGGAAACCCCCCACAAGTGACCCCATTTTGGAAAGAAGACCCCCTAATGAACTTATCTAGATGTGTGGTGAGCACTTTTAACCCCCAATTGTTTCACTAAAGTTTAGAATGTAGCATTGTGAAAATTAAAAAATAATTTTTTCTTTCCACAAAATGATGTTTTAGCCCGCAATTTTTTTTTTCCCAAGGGTAACAGGAGAAATTGGACCACAAATGTTATTGTCCAATTTGTCCTGAGTACGATGATACCCCACATGTGGGGGGGAACCACCGTTTGAGTGCATGGCAGAGCTCGGAAGGGAAGGAGCACCGTTTGAAATGCAGACTTAGATGGAATGGACTGCAGGTGTCATGTTGCATTTGCAGAGCCCCTGATGTACCTAAACAGTAGAAACCCACCACAAGTAACCCCATATTGGAAACTAGACCCCCCAAGGAACTTATCTAGATGTGTTGTGAGAGCTTTGAACCAACAAGTGCTTCACTACAGTTTATAACGCAGAGCCGTGAAAATAAAAAATATTTTTTTTTCCACGAAAATGATATTTTATCCCCTATGTTTTTATTTTCCCAAGGGTAACAGGACAAATTGGACCCCAAAAGTTGTTGTCCAACTTGTCCTGAGAACGCTGATACCCCATATGTTGGGGGGAACCACTGTTTGGGTGCACGGCAGAGCTCAAAAGGGAAGGAGCGCCATTTGAAATGCAGACTTAGATGGATTGGTCTGCAGGCGTCATGTTGCATTTGCAGAGCCCCTGATGTACCTAAACAGTAGAAACCCCCCACAAGTGACCCCATATTGGAAACTAGACCCCCAAAGGAACTTATCTAGATGTGTTGTGAGAGCTTCGAACCAACAAGTGTTTCACTACAGTTTATAACGCAGAGCCGTGAAAATAAAAAATATTTTTTTTTTCCACGAAAATGATATTTTATCCCCTATGTTTTTATTTTCCCATGGGTAACAGGACAAATTGGACCCCAAAAGTTGTTGTCCAACTTGTCCTGAGAACGCTGATACCCCATATGTTGGGGGGAACCACTGTTTGGGCACACAGGAGAACTCGGAAGGGAAGGAGCCCTGTTTTACTTTTTCAAAGCAGAATTGGCTGGAATTGAGATCGGACGCCATGTCGCGTTTGGAGAGCCCCTGATGTGCCTAAACAGTGGAAACCCCCAATTATAACTGAAACCCTAACCCCAACCCTAACCCTAACCCTAGCCCTAAACCTAGCCCTAACCCTAGCCCTAACCCTAGCCCTAACCCTAACCCTAGCCCTAACCCTAGCACTAACCCTAGCACTAACCCTAGCACTAATGGGAAAATGGAAATAAATACATTTTTTTACATTTTATTATTTTTCCCTAACTAAGGGGGTGATGAAGGGGGGTTTGATTTACTTTTATAGCGTTTTTTTGGCGGATTTTTATGATTGGCAGCCGTCACACACTAAAAGACGCTTTTTATTGCAAAAAATAGTTTTTGCATCACCACATTTTGAGAGCTATAATTTATCCATATTTTGGCCCACAGAGTCATGTGAGATCTTGTTTTTTGCGGGATGAGTTGACGTTTTTATTGGTAACATTTTCAGGCAGATGACATTTTTTGATCGCTTTTTATTCCGATTTTTGGGAGGCGGAATGAACAAAAACCAGCAATTCCTGAATTTCTTTTAGGGGGGGCGTTTATACCGTTCCACGTGTGGTAAAATGGATAAAGCAGTTTTATTCTTCGGGTCAGTATGATTACAGCGATACCTCATTTATGTAATTTTTTTTATGTTTTGGCGCTTTTACACAATAAAAACTATTTTATATAAAAAAATAATTGTTTTTTGCATCGCATTATTCTGAGAGCTATAACTTTTTTATTTTTCTGCTGATGATGCTGTATGGCGGCTTTTTTTTTGCGGGACAAGATGACGTTTTCAGCGGTACCATGGTTATTTATATCCGTCGTTTTGATCGCGTGTTATTCCACTTTTTGTTCGCCTGTATGATAATAAAGCGTTGTTTTTTGCCTTGTTTTTTTTTTTTTTTTTTTTTGCGGTGTTCACTGAAGGGGTTAACTAGTGGGATAGTTTTATAGAGCGGGTCGTTACGGACGCGGCGATACCAAATATGTGTACATTTATTGTTTTTTTTTTTTTTTACATAAATAAATGGATTTATTGGGAAATGTTTTTTTTTTTTAATTTGGGGATTTTTTTTTATTTTTTTTTACACATTCTATTTTTTTTTTTTTACTTTCTAACATTGTCCCAGGGTGGGACATCTCTGTATTAGATCAGATCGTTGATCTGACACTGTGCATAGCACACTGTCAGATCAACGATCTGACAGGCAGCTTAGCTGGCTTCCAGCGCCTGCTCTCAGCAGGCGCCGGCTAGCCAGGTCACTTCATGACCCGGAAGGAGTCCGGTGGCCATCTTGGATCCGGGGACTCCTTCCGGGTCACCGGAGCAACGCGATCTCATTGCGTTGCTCCGGTGGGAGAGCGCAGGGAGCCCCCGTCCCTGCGCGATCCCCCTCTATGCCGCTGTCACTACTGACAGCGGCATCAGAGGGGTTAAATGCCCGCGATCGGCGATAGCGCCGATCGTGGGCATTGCTGCGGGGTGTCAGCTGTCATATACAGCTGACACCCGCACCCGATCACAGCGGCGCTCAGCGCGAGACCGCGGTGATCGATGCGCCGTACTAGTACTGCTGCTGGCACTAATGCAGTGCCGGCAGCGCAGTACTAGTACGGCGCATGGCGCGAAGGGGTTAAAGAGGAGAATTTCAGAACACATTCAAAATATCAACAGTAAAAATTCATCTTATTCAGGAGCTACTAACCACTTTGTAGAAATGCATGGTGGCAGTTTACACAGTTTTCGTTTTTTGGAAATGGAGAAAGTTTTTTCTCCTATTAGAGGAGGTAATGTCCAAAAAAATGTATTCCTTCGAGAAGACTTATGGATCATACAATTAGACACCAAACAAACCAAAGGTCTTAATTTTCGTAAGGACACCAGGTTGATTTACTAAACATAAAAAAGAGGGGGGGGGGGGAAACTTGCTATATACAGTGCCTTGCGAAATATATAACAACTCTCAGAGAAAAACATGGGTCCCATGTAATACCAATTACTGTCAGATTGACTAAATGTATATACCCATGTGTTTGAAGGACTAGTAAGTGTATACTCCTGCAATACTATTTAACACAAGAAAAAAATGGAGTTCCATACACATAGAAATGTAATAAAAAATACATAAACTTTATTGAAAAATACAAGAAACATAAGACGATATAAATAAAAATAAAAAGGACGAACAACCTAGTAAGGACACAAGTAAAGCCTCAGCACAACCAATAAATATATGTGCACTCACACCAAGACCTACAATGCATGCTGCTCTACCATGTAACATCCAGTTAGTGTATAACAACAGTGTGTATGCAGATCACTGGATGCCCATATATATATGTATGCCCTAATATTTGTCACAGTGATCAGCACACAAAGAAAGAAATAGAGCAGTCTTACTTAGTGTAATATAAAATTGTCTTACCCATGGTGGAGGAAAATGAGGTGCCGAGGTGCCGAAATGTACATTTCCCTCTTTGTGAACAAGCATACGCGAAACGCGCGTCAGGGGGGTCGATTCGGCACCTCGGCACCTCATTTTCCTCCACCATGGGTAAGACAATTTTATATTACACTAAGTAAGACTGCTCTATTTCTTTCTTTGTGTGCTGATCACTGTGATAAATATTAGGGCATACATATATATATGGGCATCCAGTGATCTGCATACACACTGTTGTTATACACTAACTGGATGTTACATGGTAGAGCAGCATGCATTGTACTGTAGGTCTTGGTGTGAGTGCACATATATTTATTGGTTGTGCTGAGGCTTTACTTGTGTCCTTACTAGGTTGTTCGTCCTTTTTATTTTTATTTATATCGTCTTATGTTTCTTGTATTTTTCAATAAAGTTTATGTATTTTTTATTACATTTCTATGTGTATGGAGTGCCTTGCGAAAGTATTCGGCCCCCTGGAACTTTTCAAACTTTTCCCACATATCAAGCTTCAAACAAAGATACCAAATGTAAATTTTTGGTGAAGAATCAACAACAAGTGGTACACAATTGTGAAGTTGAACGAAATTTATTGGTTATTTTACATTTTTGTGGAAATTCAAAAACTAAAAAGTGGGGCGTGCAATATTATTCGGCCCCTTTATTTTCAGTGCAGCAAACTCACTCCAGAAGTTCATTGTGGATCTCTGAATGATCCAATGTTGTCCTAAATGCCTAATGATGATAAATATAATCCACCTGTATGTAATCTGGTCTCCGTATAAATGCACCTGATCTATGATAGTCTCAGGGTTCTGTTTGAAGCACAGAGAGCATCATGAAGACCAAGGAACACAACAGGCAGGTCCGGGATATTATTGTTGTGGAGAAGTTTAAAGCTGGATTTGGATACAAAATTATTTCCAAAACTTTAAACATCCCAAGGAGCACTGTGCAAGCGATCATAATGAAATGGAAGGAGTATCATACCACTGCAAATCTACAAGACCTGGCCATCCCTCTAAACTTTCATCTCAAACAAGGAGAAGACTGATCAGAGATGCAGCTAAAGGTACCGTCACACTAAACGATATTGCTAGCGACGTGACGTGACGTTGCAGCGTCCTGGCTAGCGATATCGTTCAGTTTGACACACAGCAGCGATCAGAATCCTGCTGTGATGTCGTTGGTCGCTGCAGAAAGTCCAGCACTTTATTTCGTCGCTGGACTTCCTGCTGACATCGCTGAATCGGCGTGTGTGACGCCGATTCAGCGATGTCTTCGCTGGTAACCAGGGTAAACATCGGGTTACTAAGCGCAGGGCTGCGCTTAGTAACCCGATGTTTACTCTGGTTACCAGCGTAAAAGTAAAAAAAAAAAAAACACTACATACTTACCTTCTGCTGTCTGTCCCTCGGCGCTCTGCTTCTCTGCCCTGTGTAAGCACAGCGGCCGGAAAGCACAGCGATGACGTCACCGCTCTGCTTTCCGGCCGCTGTGCTTACACAGGGCAGAGAAGCAGAGCGCCGAGGGACAGACAGCGGAAGGTAAGTATGTAGTGTTTGGTTTTTTTTTACTTTTACGCTGGTAACCAGGGTAAACATCGGGTTACTAAGCGCGGCCCTGCGCTTAGTAACCCGATGTTTACCCTGGTTACCGGCATAGTTGGTCGCTGGAGAGCTGTCTGTGTGACAGCTCTCCAGCGACCAAACAGCGACGCTGCAGCGATCCGGATCGTTGTCGGTATCGCTGCAGCGTCGCTTAGTGTGACGGTACCTTAAGAGGCCCATGATCACTCTAGATAAACTGCAGAGATCTACAGCTGAGGTGGGACAGTCTGTCCATAGGACAACAATCAGTCGTACACTGCACAAATCTAGCCTTTATGGAAGAGTGGCAAGAAGAAAGCCATTTCTCAAAGATATCCATAAAAAGTGTTGTTTAAAGTTTGCAAGAAGCCACCTGGGAGATAAACCAAACATATGGAAAAAGGTGCTCTGGTCAGATGAAACCAAAATCAAATTTTTGGCAACAATGCCAAACTATATGTTTGGCGTAAAGGCAACCCAGCTCATCACCCTGAACACATCATCCCCTCTGTCAAACATGGTGGTGGCAGCATCATGTTTTGGGCCTGTTTTTCTTCAGCAAGGACAGGGAAGAAGGTTAAAATTGATGGGAAGGTGGATGGAGCCAAATACAGGACCATTCTTGAAGAAAACCTGTTGGAGTCAGCAAAAGACCCGAGACTGGGACGGAGATTTGTCTTCCAACAAGACAATGATCCCAAACATAAAGCAAGATCTACAATGGAATGGTTCACAAATGAACGTATCCAAAAATGATGCCTTATTTCTAGTGTTGAGTATTCTGATACTGCAAATATCAGGTATCAGCCGATATTCGCTGTATTGGAATTCCTATAACGAGTTCCGATACTTTTGCGATATCGGAAACCGGAATCGGAAGTTCCCATAGTGCAATGATGCACTATAATGGAGTGTGGGAGGTGCGTGGGCAGAGACTGTGTGTGTGTGCGGACGGGGTCTGTGCGTGACAGTGGGGGTCTGTGCGGGCCTGCCTGGGGTCTGTGCGTGCCTGCCGGGGGTCTGTGCGGGCCTGCCAGGGCTCTGTGCGGACCTGCCGGGGCTCTGTGTGGGTTGCCGGGGTCTGTGCGTGCCTGCTGGGGGTCTGTACGGGCCTGCCGGGGCTCTGTGTGGGCATGCCGGGGCTCTGTGCGGCCTGCCGGGGCTCTGTGCGGGCATGCCGGGGCTCAGTGCGGCCTGCCGGGGCTCTGTGCGGGCTGCCGGGGCTCTGTGCGGGCCTGCCAGGGCTCTGTGCTAGCCTGCTGGGGCTCTGTGCGGGCTGCCGGGGGTCTGTGCATGACTGCCGGGGCTCTGTGCGGGCTGCCGGGGCTCTGTGCGTGCTTGCCGGGGGCTCTGTGCGGGCTGCCGGGGGCTCTGTGCGAGCTGCCGGGGGTCTGTGCGTGACTGCTGGGGGCTCTGTGCGGACTGACTGGAGCTCTGTGCGGGCTGCCGGTGGGCTCTGTGCGCACCTCCGGGGCTCTGTGCGGGCTGCCGGGGGTCTGTGCGTGCCTGCCGGAGGCTCTGGGCAGGCTGCCAGGGCTCTGTGCGGGCTGCCGGGGGTCTGTGCGTTCCTGCCGGGGGCTCTGTGCTGGCTGCCGGAGAACTGTGCGGGCTGCCGGGGCTCTGTGCGGGCTGCCGGGGGTCTGTGCGTGCCTGGCGGAGGCTTTGTGTGGGCTGCCGGGGCTCTGTGCGGGCTGCCGGGGGTCTGTGCGTTCCTGGCGGGGGCTCTGTGCGGGCTGCCGGGGCTCTGTGCGTGCCTTTCCGGGGGCTCTGTGTGGGCTGCCGTGGATCTGTGCTGGCTGCCGGGTCTCTGTGCATGCTGCCACAGGCCTTGTGCGTTCCTGCCGGGGGCTCTGTGCGAGCTGCCGGGGGTCTCTGCTTGACTGCCGGGGGCTCTGTGCGGGCTGCCGGGGGCTCTGTGCGGGCTGCCGGGGCTCTGTGCAAGCTGCCGGGGGTCTGTGCGTGATTGCCAGGGGCTGTGTGCGGGCTGCCGGGGCTCTGTGCGGGCTGCTGCGGCTCTGTGTGGGCTGCCGGGGGTCTGTGCGTGACTGCCAGGGGCTCTGTGCGGGCGATACATACAGACATACAGTACATTAAACATAAAGTACATACTCACAATTACTTGTCATTTTGATCCCAAAAGCCAGTGTCACCTGTAAAAAAGATTAAAATAACAAACAACCAATATACTCCCTGTCTGCAGAAATCCACAAGTGTCCCACGACGATCTCCCGTGGAGAACGGCAGCATCAGCTGATGCAACCACTCTCCAGGGGCTCCAGGAACACAAAGACGGGAGGAAGGTATCCTTCCGCACTGTATTCCTCCGCCGCTGTAAAAAAAAGTCCCTAGTCTCACTTTTGGCATTGCTGTGTGAGAAATTTTCCCACGCAGCAATTGCCATAAAGTGAGAGTTTGAACTTTAGTAACCTCAGTGATGCACTGCAGGAGCCTTTGTCTCCTGTCAGTGTGTCACTGAGGGTCCTATAGAGCAGTGACATCACCCGATGTCACTGTTCTATAGGGGAGATCGTCGTGGGACACTCGTTATTAATTGGACTACGGCGGACAGGTAGTATGCGGTTTATTTTTTTACGTTTTTTGCAGGCGCTGAAGTATGGTAAGTATGGTTAAATGAAGAATATTAAAATACTTTTTTCCTAATGTGTGTGTGTTTTATTAACCCTTTATTACTATTGGATTAATAATGGATAGGCATCTTACAATAGCAAGGTGACATTAACCCCTTATTACCCCATATCCCACCGCTACACGGGAGTGGGAAGAGAGGGGCTAAGTGCCGGAATTGGCGCATTTTACAGATACACCATTTCTGGGGTGGCTGCGAACTGGTATTTGTAGCCAGGGGGGAGGCAATATCCATGACCCCTCTCTAGGCTATGAATATCAGCCCGCAACTGTCTGCGTAGCCTTTCTGGCTATAAAATATAAGGGGACCCCATGTCATTTTTGGGGGGGTCCCCCTATTTTAATAGCCAGTAAAGGCTACGCAGACAGCTGTTGTGAATTCTGTAGCTGAATTCACTCCTGTGGTCACAAGTGGTACTGCAGCTTCTGGGCTTCCTCCCTCAGGTGTTCTGGTGAGCTCGTTGGCTGCCTTGTTATTTAACTCCACCTGATTCTGTCTTCCTTGCTCCTTGTCAATGTTCCAGTGTTGGATCTGAGCTTCTGGATCTTTCCTGTGGCCTGCTGCTCTGCTTAGATAAGTGCTTCTTTGCTTTTGTTGCTGTTTTTTCTGTCCAGCTTGTCTATTCGTTTTTGCTGGAAGCTCTGAGACGCAAAGGGTGTACCGCCGTGCCGTTAGTTCGGCACGGTGGGTCTTTTTGCCCCCTTTGCGTGGTTTTTTGCTTTAGGGTTTTTTGTAGACTGCAAAGTTCTCTTTGCTATCCTCGCTCTATCTAGAATATCAGGCCTCACTTTGCTGAATCTATTTCATCCCTACGTTTTGTCTTTTAATCTTGCTAACAGTCATTATATGTGGGGGGCTGCCTTTTCCTTTGGGGTATTTCTCTGAGGCAAGTCAGGCTTGTATTTCTATCTTCAGGCTAGTCAGTTCCTCAGGCTGTGCCGAGTTGCATAGGTAGTGTCAGGCACAATCCACAGCTGCCTTTAGTTGTGTTAGGATAGGTTCAGGTATTGCGGTCTACAGAGATTCCACGTCTCAGAGCTCGTTCTATTGTTTTTGGGTTATTGTCAGATCACTGTATGTGCTCTGATTACTGCACACTGTGTTACTGGATTGCCTTCATAACAGTACAAGGAGCCCAAACTAATGATTCTCAATAGAGGGAAAAAAGAAGTTCTGACATCATTTTTTTTTTCTCAGCTCTGTGTTCAGTCTTTTTTTTCCCCTAGACATTAGGGTGCTTCAGGACACAGCTGTGGACATGGATATTCAGGCTCTGTACTCTTCAATGGATAATCTCGTTATAAATGTACAAAAGATTCAAGATACAATTGATCAGAAATCTATGCTAGAACCAAGAATTCCTATTCCTGATTTGTTTTTTGGTGATAGAACTAAGTTTCTGAGCTTCAAAAATAATTGTAAGCTATTTCTGGCCTTGAAACCTCATTCTTCTGGTAATTCAGTTCAACAGGTTTTGATTATTATTTCTTTTTTGCGCGGCGACCCTCAGGACTGGGCATTTTCTCTTGCGCCAGGAGACCCTGCATTGAGTGGTGTCGATGCGTTTTTCCTGGCGCTCGGATTGCTGTACGATGAGCCTAATTCAGTGGATCAGGCTGAGAAAAATTTGCTGGCTTTGTGCCAGGGTCAGGATGATATAGAAGTATATTGTCAGAAATTTAGGAAGTGGTCAGTACTCACTCTGTGGAATGAATCTGCGCTGGCAGCTTTGTTCAGAAAGGGTCTCTCTGAGGCTCTTAAGGATGTCATGGTGGGTTTTCCTATGACTGCTGGTTTGAATGAGTCTATGTCTTTGGCCATTCAGATCGGTCGTCGCTTGCGCGAGCGTAAATCTGTGCACCATCTGGCGGTATTGTCTGAGATTAAACCTGAGCCTATGCAGTGCGATAGGACTATGACCAGAGTTGAACGGCAAGAACACAGACGTCTGAATGGGCTGTGTTTCTACTGTGGTGATTCCACTCATGCTATTTCTGATTGTCCTAAGCGCACTAAGCGGTTCGATAGGTCTGCCGTCATTGGTACTGTACAGTCCAAATTCCTTCTGTCCATTACCTTGATATGCTCTTTGTCATCGTATTCTGTCATGGCGTTTGTGGATTCAGGCGCTGCCCTGAATCTGATGGATTTGGATTATGCTAAACGTTGTGGGTTTTTCTTGGAGCCTTTGCGGTGTCCTATTCCGTTGAGAGGAATTGATGCTACACCTTTGGCCAAGAATAAACCTCAGTACTGGGCCCAGCTGACCATGTGCATGGCTCCTGCACATCAGGAAGTTATTCGCTTTCTGGTGCTACATAATCTGCATGATGTGGTCGTGTTGGGGTTGCCATGGCTACAAACCCATAATCCAGTATTGGATTGGAACTCTATGTCCGTATCCAGCTGGGGTTGTCAGGGGGTACATGGTGATGTTCCATTTTTGTCTATTTCGTCATCCACTCATTCTGAGGTCCCAGAGTTCTTGTCTGATTATCAGGATGTATTTGAAGAGCCCAAGTCCGATGCCCTACCTCCGCATATGGATTGTGATTGTGCTATCAATTTGATTCCTGGTAGTAAATTCCCTAAAGGTCGTTTATTTAATTTATCCGTGCCTGAACACACCGCTATGCGCAGTTATGTGAAGGAATCCCTGGAGAAGGGACATATTCGCCCATCGTCATCACCACTGGGAGCTGGGTTCTTTTTTGTAGCCAAGAAGGATGGTTCGCTGAGACCGTGTATTGATTACCGCCTTCTTAATAAGATCACTATTAAGTTTCAGTATCCCTTGCCATTGTTATCTGACTTGTTTGCTCGGATTAAGGGGGCTAATTGGTTCACTAAGATAGATCTTCGTGGTGCGTATAATCTGGTGAGAATCAGGCAAGGAGATGAATGGAAAACGGCATTTAATACGCCCGAGGGTCATTTTGAGTATCTAGTGATGCCGGTCGGACTTGCCAATGCTCCATCTGTTTTTCAGTCTTTTATGCATGACATCTTCCGTGAGTATCTGGATAAATTCCTGATTGTTGACTTGGATGACATTTTGATCTTCTCAGATGATTGGGAGTCTCATGTGAAGCAGGTCAGAATGGTTTTCCAGGTCCTGCGTGCTAATTCTTTGTTCGTGAAGGGATCAAAGTGTCTCTTCGGTGTGCAGAAAGTTTCATTTTTGGGGTTCATCTTTTCCCCTTCTACTATCGAGATGGATCCGGTTAAGGTCCAAGCCATCCAGGATTGGACTCAGCCGACATCTCTGAAAAGTCTGCAAAAGTTCCTGGGCTTTGCTAATTTTTATCGTCGCTTCATCTGTAATTTTTCTAGCATTGCCAAACCATTGACCGATTTGACCAAGAAGGGTGCTGATTTGGTTAATTGGTCTTCTGCTGCCGTGGAAGCTTTTCAGGAGTTGAAGCGTCGTTTTTGTTCTGCCCCTGTGTTGTGTCAACCAGATGTTTCTCTTCCGTTCCAGGTCGAGGTTGATGCTTCTGAGATTGGAGCAGGGGCGGTTTTGTCACAGAGAGGTTCTGGTTGCTCAGTGTTGAAACCATGTGCTTTCTTTTCCAGGAAGTTTTCTGCTGCTGAGCGTAATTATGATGTGGGCAACCGAGAGTTGCTGGCCATGAAGTGGGCATTCGAGGAGTGGCGTCATTGGCTTGAAGGAGCTAAGCATCGCGTGGTGGTATTGACTGATCATAAGAACCTTACTTATCTCGAGTCTGCCAAGCGCTTGAATCCTAGACAGGCCCGTTGGTCGTTATTTTTTGCTCGCTTCGATTTTGTGATTTCGTACCTTCCGGGCTCTAAAAATGTGAAGGCGGATGCTCTGTCTAGGAGTTTTGTGCCCGACTCTCCGGGTTTATCTGAGCCGGCGAGTATCCTCAAGGAAGGAGTCATTGTGTCTGCCATCTCCCCTGATTTGCGGCGAGTGTTGCAAAAATTTCAGGCTAATAAACCTGATCGTTGTCCGGCCGAGAAACTGTTCGTCCCTGATAGGTGGACTAGTAAAGTTATCTCTGAACTTCATTGTTCGGTGTTGGCTGGTCATCCAGGAATCTTTGGTACCAGAGAGTTAGTGGCTAGATCCTTCTGGTGGCCATCTCTGTCACGGGATGTGCGTACTTTTGTGCAGTCCTGTGGGATTTGTGCTAGGGCTAAGCCCTGCTGTTCACGTGCCAGTGGGTTGCTTTTGCCCTTGCCGGTCCCGAAGAGGCCTTGGACACATATTTCGATGGATTTCATTTCTGACCTTCCCGTTTCTCAAAAGATGTCAGTCATTTGGGTGGTCTGTGATCGCTTTTCTAAGATGGTCCATCTGGTGCCCTTGGTTAAATTGCCTTCCTCCTCTGATTTGGTGCCTTTGTTCTTCCAGCATGTGGTTCGTTTGCATGGCATTCCTGAGAATATTGTTTCTGACAGAGGTTCCCAGTTTGTTTCAAGGTTCTGGCGAGCCTTTTGTGGTAGGATGGGCATTGACCTATCTTTTTCCTCGGCTTTCCATCCTCAGACTAATGGCCAGACCGAACGAACCAATCAGACCTTGGAAACATATCTGAGATGTTTTGTTTCTGCAGACCAGGATGATTGGGTGTCCTTTTTGCCGTTGGCTGAGTTCGCCCTTAATAATCGGGCCAGCTCGGCTACCTTGGTCTCTCCATTTTTCTGCAATTCTGGGTTCCATCCTCGTTTCTCTTCAGGACAGGTTGAGTCTTCGGACTGTCCTGGTGTGGATTCTGTGGTGGACAGGTTGCAGCAGATCTGGACTCAGGTAGTGGACAATTTGACCTTGTCCCAGGAGAAGGCTCAACTTTTCGCTAATCGCAGACGCCGTGTGGGTCCCCGACTTCGTGTTGGGGATCTGGTTTGGTTATCTTCTCGTCATATTCCTATGAAGGTTTCCTCTCCTAAATTTAAACCTCGTTTTATTGGTCCGTATAGGATTTCTGAGATTCTCAATCCTGTGTCCTTTCGTCTGACCCTCCCGGACTCCTTTTCCATACATAATGTATTCCATAGGTCGTTGTTGCGGAGATACGTGGCACCTATGGTTCCATCTGTTGAGCCTCCTGCCCCTGTTTTGGTGGAGGGGGAATTGGAGTATATTGTGGAGAAAATTTTGGATTCTCGTGTCTCTAGACGGAAACTCCAGTATCTGGTTAAATGGAAGGGTTATGCTCAGGAAGATAATTCCTGGGTTTTTGCCTCTGATGTCCATGCTCCAGATCTTGTTCATGCCTTTCATGTGGCTCATCCTGGTTGGCCTGGGGGCTCTGGTGAGAGTTCGGTGACCCCTCCTCAAGGGGGGGGTACTGTTGTGAATTCTGTAGCTGAATTCACTCCTGTGGTCACAAGTGGTACTGCAGCTCCTGGGCTTCCTCCCTCAGGTGTTCTGGTGAGCTCGTTGGCTGCCTTGTTATTTAACTCCACCTGATTCTGTCTTCCTTGCTCCTTGTCAATGTTCCAGTGTTGGATCTGAGCTTCTGGATCTTTCCTGTGGCCTGCTGCTCTGCTTAGATAAGTGCTTCTTTGCTTTTGTTGCTGTTTGTTCTGTCCAGCTTGTCTATTCGTTTTTGCTGGAAGCTCTGAGACGCAAAGGGTGTACCGCCGTGCCGTTAGTTCGGCACGGTGGGTCTTTTTGCCCCCTTTGCGTGGTTTTTTGCTTTAGGGTTTTTTGTAGACTGCAAAGTTCTCTTTGCTATCCTCGCTCTATCTAGAATATCGGGCCTCACTTTGCTGAATCTATTTCATCCCTACGTTTTGTCTTTTCATCTTGCTAACAGTCATTATATGTGGGGGGCTGCCTTTTCCTTTGGGGTATTTCTCTGAGGCAAGTCAGGCTTGTATTTCTATCTTCAGGCTAGTCAGTTCCTCAGGCTGTGCCGAGTTGCATAGGTAGTGTCAGGCGCAATCCACAGCTGCCTTTAGTTGTGTTAGGATAGGTTCAGGTATTGCGGTCTACAGAGATTCCACGTCTCAGAGCTCGTTCTATTGTTTTTAGGTTATTGTCAGATCACTGTATGTGCTCTGATTACTGCACACTGTGTTACTGGATTGCCTTCATAACAGACAGCTGCGGGCTGATATTCATAGCAGGCTACAAATATTGGCCCCCGGCAGTCGGCTTTTTCCCTCTGGCGCAGAAAATTGCGTGGGAGCCTACAACGTTTTTTTCAATTTTTTTTGTTTAAATTAACCGCTCATTAAGGTCTTTTTTATACTTGCGTCGGTACGGGTCCGTCGCTATGCGTCGGGCCGACGTACCAACGCACGTTGTGAAATTTGTGCACGCCGTGGGCAGTGGATGCAGTTTTTCAACGCATCCGCTGCCCATTCGGAAGTCCGGGGAGGAGGGGGCGGAGTTTCAGCCGCGCATGGGTGGTAGAAAATGGCGGACGCGACAGACAAAAAAAGTTCACTTGAACGTTTTTTCGTGCCGACGGTCTGCCCAAACACGATGGATCCGTTGCATGACGGACGCGACATGTGGCCATCCGTTGTGTGATCCATCGCTAATACAAGTCTATGGGTAAAAAATACATCCTGCGAGCACATTTGCAGGATTTGTTTTTTCCGCTGGATCCGTTTTTTTCTCATAGAGTTGTATTAGCGCCGGATTGCGCCTGATGGCCACACGTATCATCCGTTTTTTGCCGGATCCATCAAAAAGCTGTTTCCGCCGGACAGAAAACACATACAGAGGAACAGTTTTTCTGTCAACCGAAAAAACGCAGAGCGACGGATCCAGAAAAAAACGGATGAAACTGAGATGTGAAATGATGACTCCGGCCTACGAATCCACTTTTTCATGCATGTTTCCATTCAAATCATGCACATTTTCCGTTTATTTATTTATTTCCAAAAACCACACCAAAAACCTGCATCAAAAAGTGCACCAAAAACTGCATCAAAAACCTGCATCAAAAACCGCACCAAAAACCTGCATCAAAAATTGCACCAAAAACTGCACCAGTATTTAAGCAGGTTTTGATGCAGTTTTTGGTGCAGTTTTTGATGCAGTTTTTGGTGCAGTTTTGATGCAGTTTTTGCAGTTTTTGGTGCAGTTTTTGATGCAGGTTTTTGGTGCAGTTTTTGGTGCGGTTATTGATGCAGGTTATTGGTGCAATTTTTTTATGCTGCTTTTGATGCAGTTTTGGTGCAGTTTTGATGAAGTTTTTGGTGCAGTTTTTGTTGCAGGTATTTGGGGCGGTTTTTGATGCAGGTTTTTGGTGCGGTTTTTGATGCTGTTTTGATGCAGTTTTTGGTGCAGTTTTGATGCAGTTTTTGGTGCAGTTTTTGATGCAGGTTTTGATGCGGTTTTTGGTGCTGTTTTTGATGCAGTTTTTGGTGCAGTTTTTGATGCAGGTTTTTGGTGCGTTTTTTGATGCAGGTTTTTGGTGCGGTTCTTGATGCAGTTTTTGGTGCAGTTTTGATGCAGTTTTTGGTGCAGTTTTTGATGCAGGTTTTTGGTGCGGTTTTTGATGCAGGTTTTTGGTGCGGTTTTTGATGCAGTTTTGGCACCGTTTTGATGCAGCTTTTGGTGCAGTTTTGATGCAGTTTTTGATGCAGTTTTAGGCCATGTTCACACTATGCGGTTTTTACTGCGGAACCGCGGCGATTTTGCCGCTGCGGGTCCGCAGCTGTTTTCCATGCAGGGTACAGTACAATGTTACCCTATGGAAAACAGAAACCGCAGTGCACATGATGCGGAAAAACCCGAAAAAAACCGCGCAGAAGGACCATGTCACTTCTTTGTGCAGAATCGCAGCGATTCTGCACCCATAGAAGTGCATTGATCCGCTTACTTTCCGCATGGGGCTGTGCCCACCATGCGGAAAGTAATGCGGATAATGTGCGGGTTATACCCGGGGTGGAGGAGAGGAGACTCTCCTCCAGGCCCCGGGAACCATATTTATATTAAAAAAAAAGAATAAAAAAAAAATCATGATATACTCACCTCTGAAGTCTCAGCGCTGCACGCGGCCGTCCGGTCTCAGGTTTGCTATGCGACCAGGACCTTCGGTGACGTCGCGGTCACATGACCGTGACGTCACCGAAGGTCCTGGTCGCACAGCATCTTTGGAACCGGACCGCCGCCTGTAGCGCCCAGGAGATCGGGACGTCAGAGGGTGAGTATATCATCATGATTTTATTATTTTTAACACTACTATTGATGCTGCATATTGCTGCATATGCAGCATCAATAGTAGGGGTAAATCCCGCAGCGGAACCCGCAGGACAAAACGTGATAAATCTGCAGGGATAACCGCAGCGGGTTTGCCCTGCAGATTTATCAAATCCGCTGTGGGAGAACCCGCAGGATAAAAAGGAACTTGTGAATGTGGCCTTAGTGCAGTTTTGATGCAGTGTTTGGTGTGGTTTTTGCGCGGTTTTGATGCAGTTTTTGGAAATAAATAAATAAACAAACAGAAAATGTGCATGATTTGAATGGAAACATGCATGAAAAAATGTGTTTGGAGGCCAGATTCATCATTTCACATCTCAGTTTCATCCGTTTTTTGCTGGATCCGCCCGCTTTTTCGCCGGACAGAAAAACCATTCCTCTGTGTTTTCTGTTCAGAGGAAACAGCTTTTTTGACGGATCTGGCAAAAAACGGATGAAACATGTTGCCATCAGGCGCAATCCGGCGCTAATACAACTCTATGAGAAAAAAACGGATCCAGCGGAAAAAACAAATCCTGCAAATGTGCTTGCAGGATGCGTTTTTTTCCGCCGGATCCGTTTTTTTCTCATAGAGTTGTATTGGTGCTGGATTTCGCCTGATGGACACACATTTCATCCATTTTTTTGCCAGATTAGTCGCTGTGCGTTTTTTGCCGGACAGAAAAACCGTGCCTCTGTATGTGATTTCCGTCCGGCGGAAACAGCTTTTTTGATGGATCCGGCAAAAATCGGATGAAATGTGTGGCCATCAGGCGCAATCCGGCGCTAATACAACTCTATGAGAAAAAAAACGGATCCGGCGGAAAAAACGGATCCTGCAAATGTGCTCTCAGGATGCGAATTTTAGCCATAGACTTGTATTAGCGGATCGCTGCCCACGTCATGCACACATTTCACAACGTGGGTCGGTACATCGGCTTGACGCATAGCGACGGACCCGTACCAACGCAAGTATGAAAGAGACCTTAATGAGCAGTTAATTAAAAAATAAACGGCGTGGGCTCCCGTGCAATTTTCTGCGCCAGAGGGGGAAAGCCGACGGCCGGGGGCCAATATTTGTAGCCTTCTATGAATATCAGCCCGCAGCTGTCTGCATAGCCTTTACTGGCTATTAAAATAGGGGGACCCCCAAAAAAATGACGTGGGGTCCCCCTAGCTATCTAATATATAATTGCCTAGAATACTACTTCCTGCAATTTGTGCCAACTTCCGTGGCTTTGTCCGGAGCTAATGTCCGGAGCTAATGTCCGGAGCTAATGTCCGGAGCTAATGTCCGGAGATTAATTGCCTAGAATACTACTTCCTGCAATTTGTGCCAACTTCCGTGGCTTTGTCCGGAGCTAATGTCCGGAGCTAATGTCCGGAGCTAATGTGCGGAGATAATGTCCGGAGCTAATGTCCGGAGCTAATGTCCGGAGATAAGTGACGTCAACAGTGTCCAGTGTCTGATTGGTTGCCGCCTGCTGCGAGCGACCAATCAGAAACGTGCCGTACTGTGACACACTCCGCCCGCCATTTTGGTGTGATTTTTGAATTTTTACCTCACAGCAAGTTTCTACTGCGTGGAGGCGGGCCCAGTGACGTTGCTCTTCAAGCTCCTGCCGAATTTCATCAAAAAAATGATAATACCATTTACCAAAACTATATATATTTCGTTGTGAAGTGGTTCAGTGACATTTTCACACCAATTTTGAACTTTTGTTTGGTGTTTTCTCCATATACTGCCTATTATTCACTGACTGTTATACTGAGAGACTGCCGTTTATTAACCTCTTTTTTGCCACATTGGGTATATTGCTCTATTATTTGCCACATAAGGACATTGTCCATTATTGCCCAGCAATTTCTCTGCAATATAAACTGCCTATTTATTAATATCTGCATTCCTGCAAAGAACTATTGCCTATTATTAACTGGCTATTTTCCTACTACCTGACACTGCCTCTTATTAACCTGTTGTTTGCCACCACCACGCTTAAAGCTGTTTAGCTTAGCCAACATGAGCTCTAATAGTAAGGATACTAATGACACAGAGCCCAAAGCTGCTGATGGCGCACGTAAGATTAGGTCTGATAGAAAGTATACTAATAATGCAGAGCAAAAAGACGCCGATGCCGCACGTAAGCGCAAACAGCGTGCTAACAAGAGTACAGAGGATAGATGCAAGCGCATGGACACTGTTAAGTATACTAATGACACAGAGTCCAAAGCTTATGATGGCGCACGTAAGATCAGGTCTGATATTACTATTATTTATTAATTGTATTATTCTTACATTTGAATAAATAAAGTATATATGGATTCTAGACTCCCGATTCTTTAGAATCGGGCTGCCATCTAGTATATATATAATTGTCTAAGGGTTTTTCCGTCTGTCTGTCTGTCTGTCCTGGAAATCCCGCGTCTCTGATTGGTCGAGGCCCCAAGGTCTCGACCAATCAGCGACGGGCACAGCATGGCGACGATGATATCTGTTGTGAGTTCCGTTCTGGAGCTCCCTCCTGTGGTTGCTAATGGTATTTTTGCGAGTTCTGCCCTTGGGCTCCCTCTGGTGGTTTCAAGTGGAACTGCTGCTCCGTTAGGTAGTTGTAGCAGCTGCCCTCACTAATCGCCTTGTCTGGGTTTGTTTTTTAAACCTGCTCTGGGCTTTAGTCCTTGCCTGCTGTCAATGTTCTTGGTTGGATTTTATTCTTCCCTTGGATTTCTCATATGGCCAGTCCTTGTCTGCAAAAGATAAGTTTTGCTAGTTTTGTTTGTCCATTTGTTTGGACGCTATTGCTTTGCATTTTGTCTCTTTTGTCCAGCTTGTCACTATGTCTTATTCAGGCTAGCTGGAAGCTCTAGGAAAGCAGATTTGCCCCTCCACACCGTGAGTCGGTGTGGAGTTCATTTTTGTAAACTCTGCGTGGATTTTGTAGTTTTTCATACTGACCGCACAGTATCCTTTGCTCTCTGTCTATCTAGTTTAGTTTTGGCCTCCCTTTGCTGAAATCTAATTTCATTTCTGTGTTCGTCATTTCCCTCTCCTTTCACAGTCAGTATTTGTGGGGGGCTGTCTTTCCTTTTGGGGGTTTCTCTGAGGCAAGATAGCTTTCTATTTCCTTCTTTAGGGGTAGTTATATCTGAGGCTGTGACGAGGTGTCTAGGGAGTGTCAGGAACATCCCACGGCTATTTCTAGTTGTGTTGTTAGGATTAGGGACTGCGGTCAGTAGAGATACCACCTTCTCAGAGCTCGTTCCATGTTGCGTTTTAGCCACCAGGTCATTTCAGTGTGGCCTCTTAACCACCAGGTCATAACAGATGTCATAAAGGTTGCCTCGACCAATCAGCGACGGGCACAGTCTGCCGCCAATTTGCCTCGACCAATCAGTGACGGGCACAGTATCGACGTAGATGTCATAATGGTTGCCATGGCGACGATGATGTCATAAAGGTGGCCTCAACCAATCAGCGATGGGAAAAGTCTGCAGCGAATTCTGGAATCATCATTGTCTATATACCACAAGGACATGCATATTCTAGAATACCCGATGCGTTAGAATCGGGCCACAATCTAGTATTTTATAGCCAGAAAGGCTACGCAGACAGCTGCGGGCTGATATTCATAGCCTAGAGAGGGGCCATGGATATTGGCCCCCCGGCTACAAATACCAGTCCGCAGCCGCCCCAGAAATGGCGCATCCTTAAGATGCGCCAATTCCGGAACTTAGCCCCTCTCTTCCCACTCCCGTGTAGGTGGGATATGGGGTAATAAGGGGTTAATGTCACCGTGTTATTTTAAGGTGACATTAAGCTGGGTTAATAACGGAGAGGCGTCAATATCCATTATTAATCAAATATTAATAGTAATAAAGGGTTAATAAAACACACACACATTAGGAAAAAAGTATTTTAATATTCTTCATTTAACCATACTGACCATACTTCAGCGCCTGCAAAAAACGTAAAATAATAAACTGCATACTACCTGTCCGCCGTAGTCCAATTAATAATGAGTGTCCCACGACGATCTCCCCTATAGAACAGTGACATCGGGTGATGTCACTGCTCTATAGGACCCTCAGTGACACACTGACAGGAGACAAAGGCTCCTGCAGTGCATCACTGAGGTTACTAAAGATCAAACTCTCACTTTATGGCAATTGCTGCATGGGAAAATTTCTCACACAGCAATGCCAAAAGTGAGACTAGGGACTTTTTTCTTACAGCGGCGGAGGAATACAGTGCAGAAGGATACCTTCCTCCCGTCATTGTGTTCCTGGAGCCCCTGGAGATCAGTCGCATCAGCTGATGCTGCCGTTCTCCACGGGAGATCGTTGTGGGACACTCGTGGATTTCTGCAAACAGGGAGTATATTAGTTGATTTTAATCTTTTTTACAGGTGACACTGGCTTCGGGGATCAAAATGACAAGTAATGGTGAGTATGTACTCTATGTTTAATTTACTGTATGTCTGTATGTATAGCCCGCACAGAGCCCCCAGCAGTCACGCACAGACCCCCGGCAGCCTGCACAGAGCCCTGGCATCCCGCACAGAGCCCCCGGCAGTCAAGCACAGACCCCTGGCAGCTCGCACAGAGCCCCCGGCAGGCACGCACAGACCCCGGCAGCCCGCACAGAGCCCCGGCAGCCCACACAGAGCCCCGGCAGCCCGCACAGAGCCCCCGGCAGGCAGGCACAGAGCCCCGGCAACCCGTATAGAGCCCTGGCAGCCCGCACAGAGCCTCGGCAGCCAGCACAGAGCCCCAGCAGGCACACACAGACCCCCGGCAGCCCGCACAGAGCCCCCGGCAGTCACGCACAGACCCCCAGCAGCTCGGATATTTGTGTCCCATTGACTTGCATTGGTATCGGGTATCGGCAATATCCGATATTTTTTGGATATCGGCCGATCCAATCTGATACTTCTGGATATCGGAAGGTATCGCTAAACACTACTTATTTCTGTAGGTATAGAATCATATCACAAGCAATTTGTCCATCTTGCAGTTTCTAGTGTGAACATGCTCCATTTCATATATATATTCATTTGGATTATAGGTTATGTGTTCACTTCTAATTTTGCATTGCGAATGTGCTTTATTCCATAGGTATCTATTCACACCTGAGGCAATTTGTCCACTTCGCATTCTGCAGTGTGAACATGCTTCATTTTGTATGTATTTATTCACATTTGGCTATTTGTCACTCTTGCTCTAAAATATTACTATGTGATATATGGATCACGGCACGACTCCTACTGGTACTCCTTTTTGCTTGATCTCGTTTACACTGTTCAACAATATCCTTCCCTTCTTATCTCTTTCTTAGGATACCGCCGCAAGGTAGTGCAGGCGCGGTTCCGTAACGTTCTGTTCTGTTCGCTAGGCACCTGCCAGGTTCCCACGCCTGACAGGGACCCCCCTGTGTCTTCTCCCTGCAACACCCCCTGCCACGGGATGTTGCCTGAATCCAACCCAGTCAGCTTCTGACTAACTTCCTATCCAACCCCTAGTTTTACCAGTGTGAGGAGTGGCCCAATAAATAAAGCCTTTTTCTCCCCCTAGTGGCCGGAGTGTGAAGTGTAATGTGTTCTGGTGATACCTGGTCAGGAGAATTCCTTCAGTGCCATCAGACGTACCATCACTCCCCTTAGTGGCAGAGTGTCATACTGCAGCGACCAGATCTCTGGGGCGCTGCAATATACATCATTAATGTGAAATATTTTTGTGAACCTATAACAAAGTATTTATTTTTGGTCTTCAGTACTTTATAGATATAAGATTTCAGTATCTCTTACACAGATGGTTTGGAGACATTATGAAAAATTCATCGAACTGCCGTTTATCAACAGTAGAATGTTTTGCATTTTTTTCTAAAAAAATTTTTTATATATATTTATGAAGTTGCACTTTGGAGCTTTGCTAGATTCAAATATTATATTTTGAGCTTTTGTATAGCTGCAAGGTTATTCGGATAGATGAAAACAGGTGTATGGTGTTTATATTAATTCTATCATTATGTCATAGCAGGCTGTGCCTCTCTCTGTATATATAATTTCTGTTGTTGTAACACTGCTATAATCTACGACTAAGGGCTACGGCCAGAAATGCGTAAGAATGCTACATGATTTTATCATCTGTCTGGGCTAATTTTTTTAAAAAGAAAGAAATAAAGAAGATTTTTTTTAATTGAAATTCAGTTTGCTGATCCAATTTTCTTTCCTAACTTATCCGATGGTCAAACGGAATCTGGATCCTGACTGCAGTATCAGAGGCTATCTACCATATAATATACTGTGAGGCACCATTCCCCTTTTGTTTGCTTTTTCTCTTTTGATAGTTAAAATTTAGTTAAAGCGCAACTGCAAAGTTTTTTTTTAAATTATATTACCATTGGAGTGGTGTCACTAATGCATGTTCCCTGCCGCTAGTAATATGCGTGGTAAAACACAGTGATTTGGTCTATGAATTTGAATGAAAAGAGGATCTTAGGGGGAAGGCTTCTCCTTGTGGAGAGTGACATACCAGCTCTGGCTTTGTAGGGGTGTGGTGCTGTTATGGACAGTAAGGAACACGCTGCCACATTAAGACACAGCACCCTGTCTGCTGTGATGGAATAATAGACTGTGTAAATTAAGTGCCCTGTGCTAGGGGGAGGAGTTTAGCCTTGGGAGTGTGTGAGCAAGAGCTGCAGAGAACGTCTGTGCTAAACTTGTACCTGTAAAAGAGGTCCCACAGCCTGGGACAGAGTGGACTCTTGAGATTGGACGAACTCTTCGGGTGCAGCAAGGGTGGCTGTCCTGTGCCAGTTTGAGAAGCCATGAAGATACCGAGAAAGGGATTTACAGTTTCCATTAGCACCTCCCGTACCAGAAGCAAGGAGAAGACTACGTTTCACAGAGCTGGCAGAGAGCAGTGTGCACCACCGTACTAGACTGTTGGGGGCCCCTGGGACTGGATCTGAGTCCCCAACATCACCGTGAGTTTGTTCCTGTTTTGTGCACATGTCAGGGCCTAGTGTAGGCTTCAATAGACAGAACATGGCAGCCGTGTGGCCTGCTTAGTAGAGGCAAGGGAGGCTATATGCAGAGTAGCATCATTCTTTGTTTATTGTTTACATTTGCTTGTGTGACATATATTGAGTCTGTAATAGTTGGAGCACTGTGCGATTTGTCGGCCCAGCTAAAGAGTACAACTCTTGTAAATTATCTTTTGCCATTTCATACCCCTGCTTGCACCTTCCTCATCCACTTCATTCCTTGCCTTCCAATATACTTACCCTTTGTTGTTTGCACCTCATCTTGTGTACGGTAGTCTCCCTGCACCGTGGTGGTCCCCTGGCCATCTCATTAAGACTATACTGAAAATGAAGATTAAACAACCATAAGACGGATTTCAACAACCAAGGTATAAATTTTAATCAGTAAAATGGCGCCGACCTGACACTGTGTGTAGGTTACTGTGCACAATTCTTTTTAAATGTTCCCTTTAAAGACACTTGTGGAAACTCTCCCTTCGTACTTGAGAGATATGGGATGTGTCCTCTCCAAAATAATGAATATCTGTCTGACACCTGATATGTGGCTGGTTACACTTGATGTAGATTAAACATCCATATGGATTGGAGCAGGTCAGCTTTTTTCTGAGGATGATGGGGATGGATGACAAGTTTGTCGGATTCCTGCTATCCCTACTGGAATTCGCTCTCTCACATAATTTTTTCATCTTTAAAGAGGTACTCTACCTGCAGCTCCAAGGAACAGCTATGGGGGCGGCTTTTGCACCATCCCACGCTTGTCTGTTCATGGGGCTGTGGGAGAGAAGGATATTCCTTACGCAATTGACGCCTATTGCCTCAAAGGCTTTATTGTGGACTTGCTACATTGATGACTTCTTTGCAATATGGCAGGGTATGGAAAATGATCTTTTAAAATTTGTGGAACAACTAAACACTAATGAGAACAATATCAAACTTACCTGTCATTATAGCCATACAAGCATCGACTTCTTAAACATACAGATTCACAAGGGAGAAGATGGTTTCTTGCAGAGTGACCTACACAGAAAAGAGACATCAGTCAACAGTTTACTTCATTCCTCTTCCGCCCACCCAAGACACCTCAAGGATAACATACCCTATGGTCAGTTTCTCAGAGCAAAGCTTATCTGTTCAGAAAAATGTTCAAACTCCAGTTTTGAAGAACACGGATATTCCGGAAAACAGTAAATAACTGGTGGAGAAGAGCGTCACACTTCAGAAGAGATGATCTCCTCAAGGCCAAGA
Organism: Ranitomeya imitator; assembly: GCF_032444005.1. Taxonomy (NCBI): domain Eukaryota; kingdom Metazoa; phylum Chordata; class Amphibia; order Anura; family Dendrobatidae; genus Ranitomeya; species Ranitomeya imitator. The sequence goes on from NC_091283.1 coordinate 668,591,710, forward strand.
CGAAATCACCCCCAAACAATCAGATGAGATTTCCACTTTTTCTAACAATTCCTCTGGTGTTAGAGAAGCATTGGGAAAGTCCTGGCCCCTCATAAATCAAGAATTAACCTTGGCCAAATGTACCTCCGTAACACCTTTTAACTCACAGTTGCTATAAACACCCTGAATGTGAATATACATCCGGATTCAAGGGACCGAGGTGAGGCTTCTTCCCATGGACAAGTTGTGCCAACTGTGCCAACCTGGAACGATGTTTTGAAACCAAGAAAAAGAAAAAAAGCACCTCCGCACTGCTGCGATTCGTTAGATCCTAATGCCTCTAACCCTTTTCTTGCTGTTTTTTAGCTGTAATAACATTTCCCCATATACAACCCGGGTGCTGCATCCAATAAGAGAGATCCACAACAGTTCATGAGAAGAGCAAAAAAAGTGGAGCGCACCATCTACCATACAACTCCTCGGATTGTAGTCTAAACCCAGTGATACTACTATTAATCCTTCTCACCCTTGGCTGTAAGGTAGGGCCTGTTTAGTATAAAAGGGGTGGGCGCTGTTGAAATGTAGAAGGGAGTTGGACGAAGACGGTTTTCGATAGACCTCTGTGTGGATGCCCTCCTCACTTACTCTTAATTTGACGTCCAAAAAGACCAATTCTGTACCCCCAAATTGGGAAGTGAACCTCATATTCATGGTGTTGGATGTCCCCAGGTGCTCCACAAACTGTGTGAAAGTCTCCTGGTGACCGTCCCACACCATGAATATGTCATCCACATATCTTATGTAAAGATTGATATGCTTTACAAAAGGATTTCTGGATGAATAAACGTATTCATCTTCATATCTGGCCAGAAATAAATTGGCTAGGGTACATGCGACAGGGGTACCCATAGCAGTAACCTCTGTCTGTCTGCACCACGTGTTGTCGAACTGGAATGCGTTATGTTTAAGAATGAGTGATAATCCTTCACAAATAAAGGTAATAGTGTCCGCATCAGTTGGCGTACTTTCCAAGATTGCTCTAATTGCTTCAACCCCCAAATTTTGTGGAATTCTAGTATATAAGCTTTCGATGTCTATGGAAGTGAGACAAAAACTTTCTTGCCAAACGAAGCCTTTTAGGGTTTTTAAAAAATCTCTAGTATCCTTTACAAATGATGGCACATCTTGCAGAAGTGGACATAATAACCAATCTAAATAGGAGGATAAGGGTTCTGTTAAGAAACCCACCCCGGACACTATGGGGCGCCCTGGTGGCTCAATAGGGGATATATGTATCTTTGGTATATGATACCAATGAGGCTTCCTCGGGAATTCTGCAAATAATTTTTCTGCTTGTTTAATGGAAAAAAATCCCTTTTTCTACATGATGTCTTAAAAAAGAACGTAATGCATTCTTAAATTTAACTGTGGGATCCCTCTTTAATTTCATATACGTATCATTATCAGACAATTGTCTAAGGGCTTCTTTTTAATAATATTCCCTCGAAAGCAAAACCGTATTCCCTCCTTTATTGGCCGCTCGTACTATAGAGTCCGACCACCCCTGTATTTCTTTTAAGGCCCGAAATTCTGCTGGTTTCAAATTACTAGGAAGTTTTTTGTACAATAAGGCTTCTGCATCTTTGATTACCTGAGTCTCAAAAACGGGACCCATTGAAGTGCTGTGTGCACGAAACGGCTGTCGTCCGTTTGTCTCCACACTCCTCCCTGCTGTATCACTGTATGTCCGAATAAAGGTATGACATTTCTACTCTGGTGAGTGCGCTCCACTTTTTTTTTGCTCTTCTCATGAACTGTTCTGGAATGATGTTTTACCTTCTAATCTAGTGATGCCTCTAAAGTATTTCGAATTACAGAACCCATTTCCTGCAGCATGGTGGGTGTAATATACTATGCCACCTGTCCATGTGGCTTGATCTATGTTGGTTTAACTTTGCGACAACTCCATGTAATAGTAAGTGAACATGTTCGCAACATCAAGGGTGCCCATGATTCATTGGCTGATGAACAACTAAAACTGATTACAAGTTACTTTAGGGTGGCACACGGCTGTAACAGCAGTCAGCTCCGGATACACTGAATTGACCATATCCTGGTGGACAAGGGTGGAGGAGACTTCAAGAAAAAACTTGCTCAACTTGAGGCTCAATGTATTCTTCCTAGAGGCCTCAATGAGGTCCTAAATTTTGTCCCATTTTTGTAAGTTTGTGTTATGTCTTTGATTTTATTACCTGTTTATGTTTCCTGTTTTTTAACTCTCACTATTTTGTGATTTGTGCAGGTTGACCTTTGACACCTTTTTTTCCTCTCATCACCTGGAGCCCTTTGGCGCCTTACTTTCCTTACACCGTTTGGAGCCCTATGGACGAAGTTGAAGCATGATTCTCCATCTCCTTCTCTTCTTCCCTCCCCTCCCCTTTTCCTCTACCCCTCATCCCCCCTCATTGATTTATCTATTTATAATTTATTTATAATTTTTATCTTTATGTTATAAGTGACTAATTACATCTTTATGTATTGATTTGTAAGATATCAAACCTTATCCATCTTGATAACCCTTATCCATCACTTCACTTGTCCTTTACCATTTAGCCCTTATTATTGTACCGTTTAACACTTAATATTTGATTGACATCTCTCTTTTACCCTTTATTGTGGTTACCATTATTTTCCTTATGATTTTTCCATGCATGGATGCATGTATAGGGGTTCTAATCTAACAAATTTGTGCATGCACTTATTGACTATCTCATACATTATTGGGGTGTGTCGGTTCACATGCTATACACATTTTCATACCTGTCATTTTTTCCCTTTATTCCACTATTGGTCAGCACTCACTTCCTTATTACCCCGTAGGTACTTTTATGCTTGATAACTTTTATCATTTAGGGCAATTTTTGAACTCTCAATCTGTCACCCTTTTTCCTCAGTCACTCACTTGTTCCCACCACTGGTTCTTCACTGCATGCCTGTCTACTAAGGTAGGTGCCCCTACACTCACTTACCGTATATCAATTTTTACCTTTACATCTACTCCATACTGCCTTTATCACCTTTCCCTGTGCCTCACCTCTCCCTGGGATCTTGTTATCATCCTTGGGGTGTGCGCTTTCTCCAGCCGTCGCAGCTCTGCTGCCGCGGATACACATCCCTCTGACATTGCGCACCACGCTCACAATACTGACGAATGAGTGGTGGGTGTGGATTTGTGATGTTGGATGCTGACTCCCCGGCGTCTGGTCCCTGCCGTGCTGCCAGAAGTGCCGCTTCAGCCATGCATCCTGGCAGCATATTCCCTTTCATATATAAACCTGCCGGTCAACCCCTGACACCACACTCCCCGAAGAAGCAAATTGCGAAACCCACATTGGAGTCTGCCTCTCCCATGTTCTTTGCATGTTGGTCCTACTTGTCTAACTATGCTTTAGCACTATGAGTCTTCTGGTATACCTAGGTTAGTGTGTGATATATACACATGTACACATACATATATATAACCTGAGTTTATATGGATTATTTCCTATATGTATATTACTACCTCATATTATTGGAAGCTATCCCTTATTAATGTGTTATAGGATTGTCTATTTTTATCTTTTGTAGGTCTGGTTGGACCACTGTATTATTTCCTCACTATGAACTTTATGCAACACTATTTATTACCATTTCCCTTCTGGACAATTCATTGTTTAATTACAAGAATGTACAGGTCCTTCTCAAAAAATTAGCATATAGTGTTAAATTTCATTATTTACCATAATGTAATGATTACAATTAAACTTTCATATATTATAGATTCATTATCCACCAACTGAAATTTGTCAGGTCTTTTATTGTTTTAATACTGATGATTTTGGCATACAACTCCTGATAACCCAAAAAACCTGTCTCAATAAATTAGCATATTTCACCCATCCAATCAAATAAAAGTGTTTTTTAATAACAAACAAAAAAAAAATCAAATAATAATGTTCAGTTATGCACTCAATACTTGGTCGGGAATCCTTTGGCAGAAATGACTGCTTCAATGCGGCGTGGCATGGAGGCAATCAGCCTGTGACACTGCTGAGATGTTATGGAGGCCCAGGATGCTTCAATAGCGGCCTTAAGCTCATCCAGAGTGTTGGGTCTTGCGTCTCTCAACTTTCTCTTCACAATATCCCACAGATTCTCTATGGGGTTCAGGTCAGGAGAGTTGGCAGGCCAATTGAGCACAGTAATACCATGGTCAGTAAACCATTTACCAGTGGTTTTGGCACTGTGAGCAGGTGCCAGGTCGTGCTGAAAAATGAAATCTTCATCTCCATAAAGCATTTCAGCCGATGGAAGCATGAAGTGCTCCAAAATCTCCTGATAGCTAGCTGCATTGACCCTGCCCTTGATGAAACACAGTGGACCAACACCAGCAGCTGACATGGCACCCCACACCATCACTGACTGTGGGTACTTGACATTGGACTTCAGGCATTTTGGCATTTCCTTCTCCCCATTCTTCCTCCAGACTCTGGCACCTTGATTTCCGAATGACATGCAAAATTTGCTTTCATCAGAAAAAAGTACTTGGGACCACTTAGCAACAGTCCAGTGCTGCTTCTCTGTAGCCCAGGTCAGGCGCCTCTGCCGCTGTTTATGGTTCAAAAGTGGCTTTACCTGGGGAATGCGGCACCTGTAGCCCATTTCCTGCACACGCCTGTGCACGGTGGCTCTGGATGTTTCCACACCAGACTCAGTCCACTGCTTCCTCAGGTTCCCCAAGGTCTGGAATCGGTCCTTCTCCACAATCTTCCTCAGGGTCCGGTCTCCTCTTCTCGTTGTGCAGCGTTTTCTGCCACATTGTTTCCTTCCAACAGACTTACCATTGAGGTGCCTTGATACAGCACTCTGGGAACAGCCTATTTGTTGAGAAATTTCTTTCTGGGTCTTACCCTCTTGCTTGAGGGTGTCAATGATGGCCTTCTTGACATCTGTCAGGTCGCTAGTCTTACCCATGATGGGGGTTTTGAGTAATGAACCAGGCAGGGAGTTTATAAAAGCCTCAGGTATCTTTTGCATGTGTTTAGAGTTAATTAGTTGATTCAGAAGATTAGGGTAATAGGTCGTTTAGAGAACCTTTTCTTGATATGCTAATTTATTGAGACAGGTTTTTTGGGTTATCAGGAGTTGTATGCCAAAATCATCAGTATTAAAACAATAAAAGACCTGACAAATTTCAGTTGGTGGATAATGAATCTATAATATATGAAAGTTTAATTGTAATCATTACATTATGGTAAATAATGAAATTTAACACTATATGCTAATTTTTTGAGAAGGACCTGTATACATATAGAGCCACTACCAGTTTATCTTCTCTGACTCGCATTAGGCATTTATATAGCCCCTATGTATCACCAACTTGCTCTGATGTGGCACCTAGGTGTCACTACCCTTTGTATTTTATAACTGTTTTCATTTAAATTGTTTTCATATGTATTATATTAATTATTATGATTACAAATTGTTATAAAGTTATACATATATTTTAATACCGCTCTGGTGTACATTCCTTTGTTGGTTATCCCTAGTAATATGCCCAGCCACTTCCTTCATCTGGTATCCGCGGCGCTCAGGTCAGTCTCCATCAGGTTGTGACCTGCCAAATCGCTGCAGTGTTTGTTGGGTGAGCTGCAGGTCACTTTTCAATGTAAGTCTATGAGACACAGAATGAAGTACTCATATACTTACACGGAGAGCTTGTGACTATTACCTCTAACTTCCAGTCAGCCACAAGTTGCAAACACAAGATGGTGGCATGCGTTGAGAAGATCTGAAGACAACAGGTGGAAAGCATAACTCTAGGGGCTCGGAACTTATATTAGTAACGCCCGTGCAGGTAGCCAGTCACGTGACTGTATGCAATTGCATACTTGAGGTCAAATGCCTTCTAGCAGACTTCTCATAATAGAAGAGAATTGAGAAAAGTGCAGGACTCTCTTAGTAACGTGCCCGCCAGGATGAAAATCGTGTATATGGAGTCACATGACCGCCCTCCTACATGGAGAGTACACACGAATTGTGACAAGGTGCAGCATACACTTTGAAAATGACTGCAGACTTTTCTTCTTATTAGACTGGAAAGCCTCTTTAATATGACTAAATAGGAGATGAAGTGACACACAACAAATACTGGTGCATTTAAGGTTGCAAAGTCGTGCTTGTATCTAGATGTGAAATTACACATCCTCTGGCTGACGTCCTTTGACACGCTGGCCCTGTAAGTTTGGAACACCCAGGTGTTATAAAGATATTTGCAGTTTCTCAGCCAGTAATACAAAAATTAAAACTTTTTAGTGACGCTCCAGTTATCAACCAAAATGACACAGAGACATATTAGAATTATGAGTGTGATTTCTCGTGCTGTGGCATGCCTTTATATCCTATGTCCCTGAACCAAAGATTAACATAGAGCCCCTGTCTGAATTGACGAAGGCCATATTTCCTTGTCACAGCATTTTATTCCACTGCATCTTTTTCATGTAGAAAATCTCCTGGGTTTTACAGTTGAAGCAAACTAGATGTGATTTCATAAAAAAAACTCATGGCCGCCAGGAAAATAATTACTAAAAGTACACAATTGTGGTTTAAGTACAAAATCTCAATGTCCTGCACTGATTTAAAAAAAAAAAAAAAAAAACAACAACAACATTAAAAAGCTGGTAAACAACGCCAGAAAAACAAAGTACCTTAATCAACACATTATATGTGTAAATATTCACTGCTTAATTATATAAATCCTACTAAAAAATTTGAATAGATACTGGAATGTTCAATAAAATTTTTTTTAATTAATACACAACGATAAAAGCATATATATCAAAAACTATAAAAAGACATATAGGAGGGCAAAATTCCTACATAGCAGTATCGCAGGGAAACACATAAGAAGTGGGTATAATAAATGAATGGCATTTACCCTCAATACAGACTGCAGTAGCTTTATTACACATTTCAAGGTTTCTTAAAATATGAAGCAGCTATAAAAAAGGGATTGGTCCAACACATGGGCTTGCAGCTGCTTACTAATTTATCAAAATAAATACGGTAAATGAAATGAATAAAAACTGGGGGTTAAAAGGTGTTGTTGGAAAACATGACCAGAAAGAAGCAAAAAAAAAAAATCGCTTCAGGACGAAATGACAACTGTGTGTCCTGAAGCATGTTCCATATGAAAAACATAAGGTATTCCTAGACCTCAAAAAGAATGTGTGCTCATACCTTTCAGATAGTAGTTAAGGCCCCCATACACATTAGGCTACTTTCACACTAGCGTTAACTGCAATCTGTCACAATGCGTCGTTTTGCAGAAAAAACGCATCCTGCAAAAGTGCTTGCAGGATGCGTTTTTTCCCCATAGACTTGTATTGACGACGCATTGCGACGAATTGCCACACGTCGCATCCGTCGTGCGACGGATGCGTCGTGCTTTGGCGGACCGTCGGGAGCAAAAAACGCTACCTGTAACGTTTTTTGCTGCCGACGGACCGCTTTTTCCGACCGCGCATGCGCGGCTGGAACTCCTCCCCCAACTCCCCGCACCTCACAATGGGGCAGCGGATGCGATGAAAATCTGCATCCACTGCACCCGTTGTGCGGCGCTTACAACGCTAGCGTCGGTAACCTCGGCCCGACGCACTGCGACGGGCCGAGCCCGACGCTAGTGTGAAAGAAGCCTTAGACTTAAAGGGACACTGTCACCTGGATTTGGAGGGAACAATCTTCAGCCATGGAGGCGGGGTTTTTGGGTGTTTGATTCACCCTTTCCTTACCCGCTGGCTGCATGCTGGCTGCAATATTGGATTGAAGTTCATTCTCTGTCCTCTGTAGTACATGCCTGCACAAGGCAATCTTGCACAGCGCAGACGTGTACTATGGAGGACAGAGAATGAACTTCAATCCAATATTGCAGCCAGCATGCAGCCAGCGGGTAAGGAAAGGGTGAATCAAAAACCCCAAAACCCCGCCTCCATGGCTGAAGATTGTTCCCTCCAAATCCAGGTGACAGTGTCCCTTTAAGGTACCTTCACACATACGATATTGTTAACGATATCGTTGCTTTTTGTGACGTAGCAACGATATCGTTAATGAAATCGTTATGTGTGACAGCGACCAACGATCAGGCCCCTGCTGGGAGATCGTTGGTCGCTGAAAAAAGTCCAGAACTTTATTTCGTCGCTGGACTCCTGCTGACATCGCTGGATCGGCGTGTGTGACACCGATCCAGCGATGTCTTCACTGGTAACCAGGGTAAACATTGGGTAACTAAGCGCAGGGCCGCGCTTAGTAACCCGATGTTTACCCTGGCTACCATCCTAAAAGTAAAAAAAAACAAACACTAGATACTTACCTACAGCTGTCTGTCCTCCAGCGCTGTGCTCTGCACTCCCCCTGTACTGGCTGTGAGCGTCGGTCAGCCGGAAAGCAGAGCGGTGACGTCACCGCTCTGCTTTCCGGCCGCTGTGCTCACAGCCAGTACAGGAGGAGTGCAGAGCACAGCGCTGGAGGACAGACGGCTGTAGGTAAGTATCTAGTGTTTGTTTTTTTTTTACTTTTAGGATGGTAACCAGGGTAAACATCGGGTTACTAAGCGCGGCCCTGCGCTTAGTTACCCGATGTTTACCTTGGTTACCGGCATCGTTGGTCGCTGGAGAGCTGTCTGTGTGACAGCTCTCCAGCGACCAAACAGCGACGCTGCAGCGATCCGGATCGTTATCGGTATCGCTGCAGCGTCGCTTAATGTGAAGGGGCCTTTAATTTAGCCAAACCCATCAACATTGTCAGATTACTCTGACAGTCAATAGTGTACTGGGTGGGGGGCTCTGACTAATAATTAGGGGGAGATAAGGATCTAGTATGTCTGATTTTGCACAGAAGATGCTTTTGTCCTCTAAGTACTGTAATGTATAAGAATTAGATCTGTCTCTTTAAGAAAGCGAGGGCGGGAGTTGAGAGTAGTTTCAGTTTCAGTTCTGGCCTGAGGAGGAAAATGTTATGCTGCTGTTATGCTGTGTGCTGGAGGAAATGAGAAGAATAAACTACAGTTAAAGCTTACTCTCTATTAAATTCCTTACACCGTGTGGACATTACAACTGGCGACGAGGATCGGATAGAATCACCTGCTTCTGTGAGTACTGACCTCTGCTTTACTGCTTCACACGCCAGCGCCACTGAGAGACTCCATCATGGCTGAATACTTGCACATGTTCCCACAGTTTGATATGACTGATGTCACTAATCTCTCTCATAACTGGAGAAAATGGTTAAATCGATTTGAGAATATCCTGGAAGCAATAGATATAAAAGAGGAGAACAGAAAAAAAGCTGTGTTCCTGCATTGTGCGGGCACAGGAGTCTATGACATATACAGCACATTACCAGCAGCGGAAACAGACACGTACAGCAAATGCTCCAAAGCTCTCACTGACTACTTCAACCCTAAACAAAACATCAGATATGAAAGATACAAGCTCAGGATTGCTAAGCAGCTTCCAGAAGAATCCATAGACACCTATGTCACCCGGCTAAAAGAACTAGCACATGGGTGTGCATTTACTGACGTAGATGATGAAATCCTAACTCAAGTAATTGTCACCTGCTCGTCTAATACCATAAGGCGTAAAGCTCTGCAGCAGGATCTCTCTCTGCATGATTTACTCAAGATGGCCCGTGCTATAGAGATAGCAGATCATCAGGCAACTGCAATGGAGAGTGGGGATAATTTACATGTGCATAATCTCAAACATAACAGTGCACAAGGCAAGCAGGCCCCGCAACAGAAGAAATGTTATAGATGTGGACAAGATTTCCCTCACCACATGAACAAATGTCCAGCTATAGGACAAACTTGCAGTAAATGTGGAAAAGGGAACCATTTTGCAGTTGTCTGCAAATCAGCGCCCAACAAGTCTCCTCTGTCAATGACAAAGCCTGCAAATATAAAAATGGTAAATCAGGATATAGGAGAAGTGTCTGTGGCTGAGAACTATGTGTTCACGACGTCTGCCACTGGCTCAGTGCAGTCTCCATGTATTACACTCACCATCTGCAACACGGATATCACCTTTACAATAGATACAGGAGCTTCGGTGGATATCATAGACAGCAATACTTATGAACAGTTGAAAACAAAGCCAGTCTTACAGCAAGTGCATACTAAAATCTTTCCATATGGATCTAAAACACCTCTAGTTACAATGGGACAATTTGATGCTGAACTTAGCTATAAAGAAAATAGGCAGAAAACCACTTTTCACACTTTACAAGGATCAGGAGGCTGTCTTCTCAGCTATCACAGTGCCTTGAAGCTAGGACTCATCCAGATTGTTCATACCATAACCGAACCTGCGGACCTGGATGTACAAGCCATGGTGAATAGTTTTCCCTCCCTATTTAGTGGATTAGGAAAATTAAAGGACTCTCAAGTGCATCTTCATGTGGATGACAGTGTCCGTCCAGTAGCCCAGGCTCACAGGCGTATTCCATTTCACCTGAGAAAGAAGGTAGAAAAGGAACTCCAATTACTCATGGATGATGATGTCATTGAAACTGTTTCTGGTCCCACTCCATGGGTCTCTCCACTTGTGGTAGTTCCAAAACCAAAGACTCCAGAGCAGGTAAGACTGTGTGTTGACATGCGCCTGCCCAACACTGCTATTCAAAGGGAAAGACACATCTCACCCACAATTGATGACATTATTAATTTATTAAATGGAGCAACTGTTTTTTCAAAGCTCGACCTCAATAAGGGCTATCATCAATTAGAATTGAGTCCAGAATCCAGATACTTAACAACATTTTCCACCCATGTGGGTCTCAGAAGATACAAAAGATTGACGTTTGGGGTCTGCTCAGCAGCAGAAATTTTTCAAGATACGATAAGGAGCGTCATTCAACATATTCCAAATGCCTTTAATTACAGTGATGACATACTGGTTTTTGGGAAAACTCAAGCTGAACATAATCGTGCTCTATATGCTATCTTTGAATGTCTGCTCTCTGCTGGACTCACTTTAAACAAAGAAAAATGCGAATTTGATAAAAATTCATTGGAGTTTTATGGTCACATTTTCTCGGCGGAAGGAGTACGACCTGATCCCAAGAAAGTGGAATCCATCAGAGCAGCTTCAATTCCACAGGAAGCCAGTGAAGTGCGCTCTTTTCTTGGAATGGCAAGTTACTGTGCTAGATATATTCCAAATTTTTCGACAATCAGCACTCCATTAAGGGAACTTACGAAACAAAATTGCGTTTTTCAATGGTCCCAAGACTGTCAGGCCTCTTTTGAAACAATCAAAAAGGAACTCTGCTCAACAACCATCATGGCCTATTTTGATCCAGCTCTTCGAACCGAACTGATTGTGGATGCTAGTCCCGTGGGACTGGGTGCAATTTTAGCACAATACAAGGATGACAATCAAAGTCCCCACATCATTTCTTATGCAAGTAAAAGCTTAACAAGCACTGAAAGAAAGTATTCACAACCTGAAAAAGAAAGCTTGGCAGTCGTCTGGGGATGTGAACACTTTCACTTATTTCTCTATGGCGCTCCCTTCACCATTGTCACAGATCATCAAGCTCTCCTTACAATTTTTGGAAATCCCCGAGCTAAAATGCCAGCACGGATTGAACGATGGGGTCTACGTCTACAGGACTATAATTACAAAATTGTTCACAAACCTGGAAAATACAGCAATCCGGCTGATTATCTCTCAAGACATCCCACGAATGATGATTTACCTGTGCATTCCTCCATTGAAGAATACATCCACTTTGTTGCAGCTCACACCGTGCCAAAAGCACTTTCTGTTGATCAGTTTGTGAATACGACAACAAGTGACAAGACACTCTGTGCCTTAATACAAATTATTCAAAATAGAAGGTGGCATGAAATTCAAAAGAAAAAATTTCCTGAAGATGGGATTGATCTGAAAGAGTTAAAACTATTTTCAAATGTACGTGAGGAATTATCAGTCACTGAAGATCAACTCATCCTTCGTGGTACCAAACTGGTTGTACCTAAGGCCTTGCGCAACCTAGTCATACAGATAGCACACGAAGGTCATCTAGGAATTGTTGGCACAAAAAAGTTACTCAGAGAAAAAGTGTGGTTCCCAATTATGGATAAATTGGTGGAAGAGAAGATTGGACATTGCTCCACTTGTCAATTAATTACTCCATCATCAACTCTAGAGCCATTACAAATGTCTCCGTTACCCACTGCTGTATGGGAGGAAGTGGCAGTCGACATATATGGACCATTACCAAATGGCCAATACATTCTAGTAACAATTGATGAATATTCTAGATACCCTGTCATTTCATTCATCTCTTCAACGTCTGCTAATAGTGTCATACCAGAACTGGACGACATATTCTCTGCATATGGTATTCCAAGAGTGGTCAAAACAGATAATGGACCTCCATTCAATGGACATGTGTTTGCACAGTTTTCTGAATACTTGGGGTTCGGCCACAGAAAAATCACACCTTGCTGGCCGCAAGCTAATGGAATCGTAGAACGTTTCATGCGCACCATGGGGAAACGAATCAAGGCAGCTAGCCTGGAGCACACCCCGCTTAAACAGTCACTATACAAATTCCTGCGCAATTACCGCAACACGCCACATTCCACCACTAATGCTGCGCCATCTCATCTAATGTTCAGCAGAACTCTTCGTACACGGATCCCTGATGTGACCAGTCATCCCTTACCAAATGACTCTTCAGTGCGATCAATGGATTTCTTTAACAAGCAAGCCATGAAACATTATGCAGACAGAAGGCGACGGGCACAGCCATGTGCCATCAAAAGAGGTGATATGGTTGTTGTGCGTCAAAAATCAACCAACAAAACCTCAGCTGTATATAGTCCTGCAAAATATAATGTTACTGAGAGAAAAGGCAGTATGGTCACGGCTGAGCGAGACGGACACTCCATCACTCGAAATTCCTCACATTTTAAAATCATACCGCAGAACAATGGTAATGAACTCCCACCAGTGGAAGATTTGATACCCGACGGTGGAGAGGACCAACAAGAGGTGACTGATCCGTCAGCACTGGACACCGCCAATGAACGCAGACATTACCCTACACGGGAAAGAAGGGCTCCATCGAGACTTATTGAAGAGATATAGTTTAAAAAAAATGGGAATAAGACAATACAGACATATGGTTTTTCTTGGACATTTTTGTGTTGTTACATTGTCAATATTTGTTTTAGGTTGCTAATATATGTATATAAAAAAAAAAAAAAAAAGGGGGATGATGTAATGTATAAGAATTAGATCTGTCTCTTTAAGAAAGCGAGGGCGGGAGTTGAGAGTAGTTTCAGTTTCAGTTCTGGCCTGAGGAGGAAAATGTTATGCTGCTGTTATGCTGTGTGCTGGAGGAAATGAGAAGAATAAACTACAGTTAAAGCTTACTCTCTATTAAATTCCTTACACCGTGTGGACATTACAAGTACTAATCTGCTGCCAGAGATTTCTAGAAGTGTCTCTCATAGAGAACACAGACACTCAGTAGAATGAGCACTCCTGTATATGGGAGAGCTGGGCGAGATAGCTGACAGACAAACGTTCGGACTGCCGTCTATAGTTTGACCTGAGGGTATGTGCACACGTACAGGTTTTTTCACGTTTTTTTCGCGCTAAAAACGCTATAAAAACTCATTAAAAACGCATACATTATGCATTCTATCATTTTGAATGCATTCTCCTTGTTTTGTGCACATGGATGCGTTTTTTTCCGTGAAAAAAACGCATCGCGGTACAAAAATGAGCATGTTCATTATTTTTGCGGATTTTCTGCGTTTTTCCCGCAATTCTATGCAATTGGGAAAAACGCACAAAAAACGCACAAAAAAACGCGTCAAAATCGCGGTAAAATCGCGTTAAAAACACATGCGGATTTCTGGCAGAAATGTCTGGTTTTTGTCAGGAAAATTTCTGCAAGAAATCCTGACGTGTGCACATACCCAAGGTTTTAGTCAATTCCTTGTTCAACTGACATATGTTCAGACAGCTGTAATTTTTAGTCAATCACACTAACTCCATAAAGCTTAACATCAAGTCTGATAAATTAAAGATTACAGCACCTATACAACTGTATCACCAGAACCACAGATAATACAGTAATGCGGGACCAGAACAACCGTTAGTACAATTGTACATCGCCAAAACCTGCATCAGTACAATAATGTCACCAGAAGCACCGTCAGTGCAATAATACATCTCTAGATCCATCAGTGCAGTAATACATCAGCAGAACCACCTTCAGTGCATGAATGCATTGATTAGATTAGTACAACAATCAATTGCAGTGTCAAGTCAGCCCCATATACAATTTGTATCGCATTAACCTACAACTCCCTGTATATCGTTAACACTTGTAAGGAGTTGCTTGAAGTTGTTGTTACCAGACATCATCAGGTCATGTAGTAGCTTTATTACACATTTCAAGAGTAACTTAACATTTGGAAGATATCTTATGTACAACAGTACAACAATACAATTCTGCTGGCTAACAGCTGCCATCCTGAACACACAATCAAAGCAATCTCATAATGAATTTACAGTGGTGTGAAGAGGTTTTTGCCCCCCTGTATTATCTTTGTGTAATGTTTAAATTTGTTTGGTGATCTGAAGCATTTAGCATTTAAGTGGGACTAACATGCCAAAGAACAGGAAATCAGGAAGGGGGCAAACAACTTTTCCATAACATTGTATATGTACTTGCCGTATTTCTTCTAATCAAAAAAATGTAAATGATGAAAGTATTCTTACTACAAGGAGATTGAAGGCACGTGGATATAAAAGTAATCATATCAATAACTCTTTAAAAAGTTAAGAAACTCAATCAATCCAACATTTGAAATATAAAAAAGGAAAAAACTAATAACAAAACAGCAAATAACTTAGTGATTTTCAGTACACCATATAGTCTCGAGTTTAATCAAATTAAATACATTATAAAAAATATCTAGCTATCTTACAGGAAGTTTTTTTTTTAAATCCCTGATTGGGGATATAGGATTGTGGCTAAACAAGTTTTTCACTAGCAAAGAAAAAAGTGTGCTTAAACACATACATAATATCATAAACTGGCAATAGTACATATTCAGGGGCATCCAAGAACTTCTTAGCAAAACATAATAAAAGTATCAGTAGTTTGGTATGTTATGGGTTGGAAAAGATTATTTGCCAAGAAAAGGGTGGTGATTGACAAAAAAAATATTAATGTGAGAAATGTATTGCATTCTGCTGCTGCACACCAAACAACCTAATGGATTAAATAATAGAAATGGTACGATGTCCATACATTGAAATTAATAGCAACATGTTTGTAGTAATGCTTAGTGAAACAGGTGGTTATGTGGTTGTTCACATGTGATTGGTTCTTACTGATTTTAACTTCTTAACAAATGCCGATACTCATTAATCCAGCTGTTGTTAACCCCTTCATGACCCAGCCTATTTTGACCTTAATGACCTGGCCGTTTTTTGCAATTCTGACCAGTGTCCCTTTATGAGGTAATAACTCAGGAACGCTTCAACGGATCCTAGCGGTTCTGAGATTGTTTTTTCGTGACATATTGGGCTTCATGTTAGTGGTAAATTTAGGTCAATAAATTCTGCGTTTATTTGTGATAAAAACGGAAATTTGGCGAAAATTTTGAAAATTTCGCAATTTTCACATTTTGAATTTTTATTCTGTTAAACCAGAGAGTTATGTGACACAAAATAGTTAATAAATAACATTTCCCACATGTCTACTTTACACCAGCACAATTTTGGAAACAAAATTTTTTTTTGCTAGGAAGTTATAAGAGTTAAAATTTGACCAGCGATTTCTCATTTTTACAACGAAATTTACAAAACCATTTTTTTTAGGGACCACCTCACATTTGAAGTCAGTTTGAGGGGTCTATATGGCTGAAAATACCCAAAAGTGACACCATTCTAAAAAATGCACCCCTCAAGGTGCTCAAAACCACATTCAAGAAGTTTTTTAACCCTTCAGGTGCTTCACAGCAGCAGAAGCAACATGGAAGGAAAAAATGAACATTTAACTTTTTAGTCACAAAAATTATCTTTTAGCAACATTTTTTTTATTTTCCCAATGGTACAAGGAGAAACTGAACCACGAAAGTTGTTGTCCAATTTGTCCTGAGTACGCTGATACCTCATATGTGGGGGTAAACCACTGTTTGGGCGCACGGCAGGGCTTGGAAGGGAAGGAGCGCCATTTGACTTTTTGAATGAAAAATTGGCTCCACTCTTTAGCGGACACCATGTCACGTTTGGAGAGCCCCCGTGTGCCTAAAAATTGGAGCTCCCCCACACGTGACCCCATTTTGGAAACTAGACGCCCCAAGGAACTTATCTAGATGCATAGTGAGAACTTTGAACCCCCGGGGGCTTCACAAATTGATCCGTAAAAATGAAAAAGTACTTTTTTTTCACAAAAAAATTCTTTTAGCCTCAATTTTTTTCATTTTCACATGGGTAACAGGATAAAATGGATCCTAAAATTTGTTGGGCAATTTCTCATGAGTACGCCGATACCTCACATGTGGGGGTAAACCACTGTTTGGGCACATGGTAAGGTTCGGAAGGGAAGGAGCGCCATTTGACTTTTTGAATGAAAAATTATCTCCATCGTTAGCGGACACCATGTCGTGTTTGGAGAGCCCCCGTGTGCCTAAACATTGGAGCTCCCCCACAAATGACCCCATTTTGGAAACTAGACCCCCCAAGGAACTTATCTAGATGCATATTGAGCACTTTAAACCCTCAGGTGCTTCACAAATTGATCTGTAAAAATGAAAAAGTACTTTTTTTTTCACAAAAAAATTATTTTCGCCTCAGTTTTTCATTTTCACATGGGCAATAGGATAAAATGAATCCTAAAATTTGTTGGGCAATTTCTCCCGAGTACGCCGATACCTCATATGTGGGGGTAAACCACTGTTTGGGCACACGGCAGGGCTCGGAAGGGAAGGCGCGCCATTTGACTTTTTGAATGGAAAATTAGCTCCAATTGTTAGCGGACACCATGTCGCGTTTAGAGAGCCCCTGTGTGCCTATGCATTGGAGCTCCCCCACAAGTGACCCCATTTTGGAAACTAGACCCCCCAAGGAACTTATCTAGATGCATATTGAGCACTTTAAACCCCCAGGTGCTTCACAGAAGTTTATAATGCAGAGCCATGAAAATAAAAAATAATTTTTCTTTCCTCAAAAATGATTTTTAGCCTGGAATTTCCTATTTTGCCAAGGGTAATAGGAGAAATTGGACCGCAAATGTTGTTGTCCAGTTTGTCCTGAGTACGCTGATACCCCATATGTGGGGGTAAACCACTGTTTGGGCGCACGGCAGGGCTCGGAAGGGAAGGCACGCCAATTGGCTTTTTAAATGGAAAATTAGCTCCAATCATTAGCGGACACCATGTCACGTTTGGAGAGCCCCTGTGTGCCTAAACATTGGAGATCCCCCACATATGACCCCATTTTGGAAACTAGACCCCTAAAGGAACTAATCTAGATGTGTGGTGAGGACTTTGAACTTCCAAGTGCTTCACAGAAGTTTATAACGCAGAGCCATGAAAATAAAATAAAAATTTTATTTTCTCTAAAATGATTTTTTAGCCTGCAATTTATTATTTTCCCAAGGGTAAAAGGAGAAATTTGACCCCAAAAGTTGTTGTACAGTTTCTCCTGAGTACGCTGATACCCCATATGTGGGGGTAAACCACAGTTTGGGCACATGTCGGGGCTCGGAAGTCAAGTAGTGACATTTTGAAATGCAGACTTTGATGGAATGCTCTGCGGGCGTTACGTTGCGTTTGCAGAGCCCCTGATGTGGCTAAACAGTAGAAACCCCCCACAAGTGACCCCATTTTAGAAACTAGACCCCGAAAGGAACTTATCTAGATGTGAGGTGAGCACTTTGAACCCCCAAGTGCTTCACAGAAGTTTATAACACAGAGCAGTGAAAATAATAAATACGTTTTCTTTCCTCAAAAATAATTTTTTAGCCCAGAATTTTTTATTTTCCCAAGGGTTACAGGAGAAATTGGACCCCAAAAGTTGTTGTCCAGTTTCTCCTGAGTACGCTGATACCCCATATGTGGGGGTAAACCACTGTTTGGGCACACGTCGGGGCTCAGAAGGGAAGTAGTGACTTTTGAAATGCAGACTTTGATGGAATGGTCTGCGGGCGTCACGTTGCGTTTGCAGAGCCCCTGGTGTGCCTAAACAGTAGAAACCCCCCACAAGTGACCCCATTTTGGAAACTAGACCCCCCAAGGAACTTATCTAGATATGTGGTGAGCACTTTGAACCCCCAAGTGCTTCACAGACGTTTACAACGCAGAGCCGTGAAAATAAAAAATCATTTTTCGTTCCTCAAAAATGATGTTTTAGCAAGCAATTTTTTATTTTCTCAAGGGTAACAGGAGAAATTGGACCCCAGTAATTGTTGCCCAGTTTGTCCTGAGTACACTGATACCCCATATGTGGGGGTAAACCACTGTTTGGGCACACGTCGGGGCTCGGAAGGGAAGGAGCACCATTTGACTTTTTGAATGAAAGATTGGCTGGAATCAATGGTGGCGCCATGTTGCGTTTGGAGACCCCCTGATGTGCCTAAACAGTGGAAACCCCTCAATTCTAACGCCAACACACCCCTAACCCTTATCCCAACTGTAGCCGTAACCCTAACCACAACCCTAACCGCAACACACCCCTAACCACAACCCTAACCCCAACACACCCCTAACCCTAACCACAACCCTAATTCCAACCCAACCCTAACCCTAAGGCTATGTACCCACGTTGCGGATTCGTGTGAGATTTTTCCGCACCATTTTTGAAAAATCCGCGGGTAAAAGGCACTGCGTTTTACCTGCGGATTTACTGCGGATTTCACCTGCGGATTCCTATTGAGGAATAGGTGTAAAACGCTGCGGAATCCGCACAAAGAATTGACATGCTGCGGAAAATACAACGCAGCGTTTCCGTGCGGTATTTTCCGCACCATGGGCACAGCGGATTTGGTTTTCCATAGGTTTACATGGTACTGTAAACCTGATGGAACACTGCTGCGGATCCGCAGCCAAATCCGCACCGTGTGCACATAGCCTAATTCTAAAGGTATGTGCACACGCTTCGGAAAACGCTGCGGATCCGCAGCAGTTTCCCATGAGTTTACATTTCAATGTAAACCTATGGGAAACAAAAATCGCTGTACACATGCTGCGGAAAAACTGCACGGAAACGCAGCGGTTTACATTCCGCAGCATGTCACTTCTTTCTGCGGATTCCACAGCGGTTTTACAACTGCTCCAATAGAAAATCGCAGTTGTAAAACCGCAGTGAAATGCGCAGAAAAACCGCGGTAAATCTGCCATAAATCCGCAGCGGTTTAGCACTGCGGATTTATCAAATCCGCTGCGGAAAAATCCGCAGAGGAATAGAATACGTGTGCACATACCGAAACCCTAACCCTACCCCTAACCCTACCCCTACCCCTAACCCTACCCCTACCCCTACCCCTAACCCTACCCCTAACCCTACCCCTAACCCTACCCCTAACCCTACCCCTAACCCTACCCCTAACCCTAACCCTAGTTCTAACTCCAACCTTAGTGAAAAAAAAAAAAAATTCTTTATTTTATTATTGTCCCTATCTATGGGGGACAAATGGGGGGGTCATTTACTGTTTTTTTATTTTGACCACTGTGATAGATTATATCACAGTGATCAAAATTCACATTGGAACGAATCTGCCGGCCGGCAGATTCGGCGGGCGCACTGCGCATGCGCCCGCCATTTTGGAACATGGCGGCGCTCGGGGAAGAAGACGGACGGGACCCCGCCAGGATCGGTAAGTATAAGGGGGGGAGATCAGGGCACAGGGGGGGGAGATCAGGGCACGGGGGGGCGTCGGAGCACGGGGGGGGAGGGATCGGAGCATGGGGGAGAGTGATCGGTGTGCGGGCGGGTGGATCGGTGTGCAGGGGGGGTGGATCGGTGTGCAGGGGGGGTGGTTCGGAGCACGGGGGGGGATCGGAGTGCGGGGGGGTTTGATTGGAGCACGGGGGGGTGTGATTGGAGCACGGGGGGAGCGGGCAGGAGGACGGGGGAGCGGAGCACAGGACGGAGGGGAGCGGGCCACAGATCGGGTGGCTGGGGGGGCGATCGGTGGGGTGGGGTGGGGGCACATTAGTATTTCCAGCCATGGCCGATGATATTGCAGCATCGGCCATGGCTGGATTGTAATATTTCACCATTTTTTTAGGTGAAATATTACAAATCGCTCTGATTGGCAGTTTCACTTTCAACAGCCAATCAGAGCGATCGTAGCCACGAGGGGGTGAAGCCACCCCCCCTGGGCTAAACTACCACTCCCCCTGTCCCTGCAGATCGGGTGAAATGGGAGTTAACCCTTTCACCGGATCTGCAGGGACGCGATCTTTCTGTGACACAGCATATGCGTCACAGGTCGGATTGGCACCGACTTTCATGACGCATACGCTGTGTCACAGGTCGGGAAGGGGTTAAAGGGGGCCTCACTCCCTTATCTCCATTTTAAAACGACGATCGGGAACAAAATTATAGCCCCCCCCCAGAGTCGGAAAATCTCTGAGGTCTCAGCTTTATTCAATTGCTGTTAAAATCATTTCTCTGTACCCACCCAAAGGGAGAGAGATATTGCTCCACAACAAAGATACAAAAATCAAGATGATGCTTGAGCTAATAGCAAAAATCTTCTACAACCAGATCCAGGATGAGTGTCAGTCACCCCTCACACGCCCGTGACAGTACCCCCTTTTCTATGAGCGGCCTCCGGACACTCACGACCCAGTTTCTCAGGATGAGAGTCATAGAATGAATGAACCAGTCTAGGGACAGTCACCTTTGATGCTGAAACCCACATGATCTATTCTGGACCATAATCCCTCCAGTGCACAGAGTACTGCAAGGAATGATGCTGAATATGAGAATCAACAATCCTCAAAATTTGGAACTCCAAATTGCCATCAACAATGATTGGGGAAGCTGGGATGAGAGAGGACTCAAGAGGTTCAACATACTTCTTGAGCAGAGACCTGTGGAACACATTGTGGATTTTAAGAGCCTGAGGTAACTTAAGACGAATGCCGACGGTTATTTTATAGGGGTCAATAAACCTAGGTCCCAGTTTCCAGTAAGGGATTCTCAACTTGATATTCCTGTTAGACAACCACACAAAGTCATTCACACTTAGGTCCGGACCTAGCAAATGTTTTCTGTCAGCCATACGTTTGTACCTGTCTACCATGAACTTCAAATTACTCTGAACCCAGCGCGACACTGAAGAGAGTGACAAAGCAAAACGCTCCTCCTCGGGAACTCCCAAAGCCCCTTCCCCCTAAAATTATCAAACTGTGGATGAAACCCATATGCACCAAAGAATGATGACCTGTTGATATATTCTTGGCAATGATTATTAATAGCAAACTCTGCCAACGGTAAGTAGGATGCCCAATACTCCCGGCTTTTGGAGACAAAACACCTGAGATAAGTCTCCAAATTCTGATTAGTGCGTTCGGTCTGTCCATTCTACTGAGGATGGAAAGCAGAGGAAAAGGACAACTGCAACCCCACTCGAGTATAGAATGCCTTCCAGAACTTAGAAACAACTTGGGTACCCTGATCTGACACCACATAGGAGGGAACCCCATGAAGCTTCACAATCTCATTAACAAAAATCTGAGCAAGAGCCCTGGCATTCGGAAGTGCCGGTAAAGTAATGAAATTCATCATTTTACTGAACCTATCTGCAACCACCAGAACCACTGTCTTGCCTGACGATACCGGTAGGTCAGTAATAATATCAATGAAGTAAAAATGGACCGGTCATATGGAGCTGGTTCAGCTGGTATGAAAAAGTCTTCATTTAATATTTCCACAATGCGTTTCAACAGAATAGTTCGTCTTCTTCATAGCTTGTTATCTCTTAATATCTGAAGCACCAGTCTCACATGCCTTTGATGTGTCTCCAAATCAGGTGAATAAATCAAAATATCATCCAGATAGACCACCATAAACCTGCCCACCAAATGAGGTAAAATATCATTAATGAAATGCTGGAATACCGCTGGTGCATTGGTCAGACTGAAAGGCATGACCAGACTCTCAAAATGTCCCTAAGAGTTATGAACCGCCGTTTTCCATTTATCCCCTTCCCTGATTCTAACCAGGTTATAGGCCACTTGGAGAAAACCTTAACTCCCACCATCTGATTGAATAAATTAGGAATCAGAGGAAGAGGATTTGGATCTCGGATAGTAATTCGATTCAATCTAAAGAAATCTAAACAGGGACGGAGACCACCATCTTTCTTTTTCATGAAAAAGAACCCTGCCACCACAGGCGAAGGATGAAGGGCTGATATTTCCCTTCATAAGACTCTCAGCAATAAAATCATGGCTTGTCTTTCAGGACTGGACAGATTGCACAATCTGGACTTGGGTAGCTTAGCTCCGGGAGTCAGGTTAATAGGGCAGTCATATGCCCGATGGAAGGGCAAATCCTGACACTCATTCTCAGAAAATATGTCCTTAAAGCCAGACAAAAATGCCGGTAAGGTCCCCGTAGATACTGCAGAAAGGGAAATGTTTAGGTAGTTATCATGACCGTAATTTTCCCACTCCACAATTTCTCTGGATTGCCAAAAGCACAGTTGTACAGGGTAAACTCAGAACAATTGGAGTGGGGAGACCCTCCAGGACATAAGGAATTACCTCATAATGAAAAGACCCCACCCTCAGTCTTATGTCATGTACAATCTGTGTCAGTGCTCTCTGTGCAAGTGGTGTTGAGTCAATAGCAAAAATATGAATAGGCTTGGCTAAGGTAGAACTAGCAAGCCCATGAGTTCTAGTAAACTCAGTATAAGCCATACTGACTCCAGCTTCACTGTCTACAAACAGAAATTTTCTCAGTCCTGCTCTCTAGCACTACCTCTGCTATCAGGACAAACGGAGAATTACAGGTTGAAGATGAACATACCCCTTGATTACACTGGTCAACGCAATTTTTCTGGCAAAAGGTTTTAAAACATATTTTAAGTCAATTTTGGCTGCTGATTACGAATATGTACTACGTTTTTGGCTATCACATCAGGATTTCGAGATATTTTCAATTTTTGATAAAAATTACTCCTAATGTTTTATGATAAAAACACATGATTTTCGGTACTACATTTTGTATGTTTTTAATCAAGGAATAACAAAGATTACAAAGTCTATGTACAGCAAATCAAATATACTTACAGAAATAAACTACAAAATATAAAAACACATATATATGGCACACAGATGAATGACAAATGGCAGTTATTTGAACTTTATTTGGCTGATCTGTGATGTACAGCTTCTGGGTTGTCTCTCATCAAGCTTCAGCAATAGTCAGCCATCATATGCGAGTCCCACCAGCCTTGATACCGTTCTTCCATTGTTTTAATGTCCTGATGAAAACGCTCCCCTTGTTCCTCGCTCACATCCTCAAGGTTCTCTGGAAAAAAAGTTCGAATGGCTGTGTAAATAGTGAATCTTGATACTCATTCTACATCCAAGATTTCGCAGACTCATTAGTTGCTCTTCCACAATCTCTTCATAGTTGTCTGCTTTCTTATTCCCTAGAAAATTCTGCACCACATTACAAAATGCATTCCAAGCTCTTTCTTCTGTCTCATTCATCGATGTGATAAAATTTGGGTCTCTCATAAGTGCTCTTATTTGAGGTCCATCAAATATTCCAGCCTTTTTCTTCCCTTCACTAAGACCAGGAAAAGTTGAACATATATAGTTAAAGCATTCTCCACTGTGATTGAGAGCTTTGACGAACTGCTTCATCAATCCAAGTTTTATGTGTAAGGGAGTAAAGACAATGTCCTTCCTATCCACTAGAGGATCAAGGATGACATTCTTATCGCCAGATGCCAAACACTGTCGCTGAGGCCATTCAGTTTTCACCCAATGCTCTGCTGTAGCTCTACTGTCCCAGTAGCACAGAAAACAAGGGTGTTTTATCATAACAAATGGGAATTATGCATGTTCAAAGAAAGCAAAGATATTCTCACATTTATTGGGAGACTAAATGAAAACTAAATTTACCTTACTGAACCGTATAAACCGGCACTTTTCTTACACTACTTATATTTATCATGGAATTCATGAAAATGGGCTATATACCTATAGCGCAAAAACGTGATGGGATAGAGAAATGATAAGATCAGATTTGAATTCAGCACCCTCAAATTAGTCTAAAACTGTTCTTAAAGTCCATACCAGAATTTTTATTTTTTTTTGT
Organism: Ranitomeya imitator; assembly: GCF_032444005.1. NCBI lineage: Eukaryota > Metazoa > Chordata > Amphibia > Anura > Dendrobatidae > Ranitomeya > Ranitomeya imitator. The sequence goes on from NC_091283.1 coordinate 668,616,108, forward strand.
AGACCAGTGTTATCAAACTCCAGGCTCCCCAGAGTTAATTGAGTCTCTTTTTGTTTAGGAATCAAAGGACAGGCCCCGATAAAATGTCCCTTCTTCCCACAAAAAAAAACCACACCCTTTTTCTTATGAATGTCGGGAGAGACATACGATGTGGAAGCACCTCCTAACTGCATGGGTTCCTCTAACTCCACAAGTATAGGTTCACCCCCGGACCATCCCCCGACACAGGGATATAGTCCCAGAAAGAAGGCTAAGGAGAGCGTGGCCTTACCCATCTATCCTGCAGGTGCCTATCCACCCCTATAGCCAATGACATGGCAGCCTCAGGGGTTTTATACACTGCCAAAGCATATTTTAACCTTTCAGTAAGACCTTGACAAAATTGGCTTCTAAGAGCCGGGTCATTCTATTTGGTATCCGTTGCACACCTGTGGAATTCAGAGCTAGTCTCCACTGGATGATTCCCTTGCTGAAGTCAATGGAGCCTAGATTCAGCCAAGGAAATACGGTCAGGAGCATCATAGATAAGGGCTAAAGTCCTGAAAAACCCTTCTGCGGACTGGAGACAAATAGAACCCTGTGGCAAAGAAAAAGCCCAGGATTGAGGATCCCCTTGCAACAGTAAAATCACAATTCCCACTCATTGCTCCTGATCCCCAGGAGAGTAAGGACGAAGTTTAAAATATAGTTTACATGATTCTTTTAATACAAAAAACCTGTCCTTACTTTGCAAAAACTTGTCCAGGAGGGCAATTTTGGATTCAAGCTGAACCGGCCTACCCGAAGAGTCCCCCACAGTAGGAGTCTGTAGCCGCCGCCATTGTTGTTGAACCTCAGAATGAAGGTTGGTTACCTCCAGTGACAACCTCTGCAGCTGCTCTGCCAGCACAGAAGTAGGATCCATGAACCCAGGATACAAAAAAAAAAAACGAAAAAACAAACACACAAAAAACAACCCAAGTTTTAATTTTTGTTTTTTTTCTTTTACAAAAGTATATGGCTGGTGTTAATGTCATGCTGGGTGAGGGAGGAGTAAGTGCACAACAACGGTGAGAGGGAGTGGGAACCCAAACACTAGGCAAGTGGGGAGTGGAGACCCCCTGGGAGGATCTAAAAATCACCCTGTCTTGCCTAAATGTCCCTATATAGGTTCTGTACTTACCACCGAGCAGGAACTTAATCCCTGCCTGACCCTAGTGATAGGCCCTGGTTAGGGAGAGGGTGGGGTATCCACTAGTCAGTACCCACTTAACTAAAGACAGAGAGGGCAAACCAATGAGGTGCACACTTAGCTTGCGAAGGCCACTGAGATGTCACGGCAGCAATCCTCCAAGAGTCTTCTGACACCGTACTAACCGACTGTTAGTACATCCAACTAGACGTAGACAAGAGCCAACACCAGCAACATGCTGCAGAAACAAATGAATATAAATAGTGATGGGCGAGCACTAAAATGCTCGGGTGCTCGTTGCTCAGGTCGAGCAAACTGGAATTCTCGGGTACTCGGCCAAAACAACGAGCCCAATGTAAGTCTAAGGGAGACCCAAGTATTTTTACCGCGATCCCCCCTGGGGGTCTTTTTAAGGTCTAAAAATGTCTGAAAATGATGGAAACACTCCTCAAGTGACACAGGAACCTCATGGGGATCACCCCTGGAAGCATTCCTGACTCCTAGTTCACAGCCTTAATCATTTTTTTCCAAGATTCATGCCATTTTTCCAGGTGCCACAAAAAAACACAAGAAAACAAAACCAAAATTGGTTTTGTTTGGAAATATGTCAAGGTACATTCTTTGCAGGTTAATGACGTGCCTGTAAGGCCAAATATTTAACCCCAGACCGAAAATTTCCTCTCTCACTTAGGCTTAGTTCAGATGCTGCATTTTTTAAGCGTTTTAACATTGCTTTCAACCACTACAAATGCATTCACAGGGAAACGTCATTGTAACATTTAACAACCCTAGCTGGTCACGTGGTGTGTGACACATAAGCAGACCCATCTTGCTTCATTTACGAAGGAGGGACTCTTAAAGTCACAGAGTCTATTTTTACTGGTGCCTCAGACGGCATTAATCTTCTTAAAGGGCCATTATGAAACAGTGGGTCTCTTAAACTGTTGTAGCCTATGCTGTGAGTGGATGGGCTGACAAAAATTACGACACACCACAATACCCCTGTCATAAGATGTTCAGGGGGGACTCCTCAAAAAGTGTTGCGTTGAATTCAAGGCCTGCCCTGCTACCAATTCATATGCACCCCAATAAGCGTTTGAACCCACATACTGGATGGGGCCATGAAAATCAACTTCACAATATGCATTTTGTGCTCCATACTCCTTTGTTTTATACATTGGCAGGAAGGCGAGCCCTGCTTCATTGTCATATGCACCCCATTAGGCCTTGGAACCCACATTCTGGATGGGCCAAGGAAAATTCACTCGTATTTTTTAATGGTATGATGGTTCCCTCTTTGCACCATTATTTACAGGAGAATTTGGCAATTTTATTTGACATGTTTTTAACACTAAGGTTCAGATATGGCTTTAACAAAGGCTAATACTTGCAATACAAGGCAATTTTATTGCAAACTACAAAATTCAAGGAATAGTATGATTGAATAGTGTGAGTGCGTACACTTTTGTATGTGTTAACATACACAGGTTAATAAGTACATATAAGGATTAAATAATATTTAAATAAATATAGTGATTACGTATATATGAAGACTAACTACATACAGTATACTTAGATCATCACCAAGAGGCTTTTAACCCCTTTACCCCCAAGGGTGGTTTGCACGTTATGGACCAGGCCAATTTTTACAATTCTGACCACTGTCCATTTATGAGGTTATAACTCTGGAACGCTTCAACGGATCCCGGTGATTCTGACATTGTTTTCTCGTGACATATTGTACTTCATGATAGTGGTAAAATTTCTTTGATATTACTTGCGATTATTTGAGAAAAAAACGGAAATATGGCGAAAATTTTGAAAATTTCGCAATTTTCCAACTTTGAATTTTTATGCAATTAAATCACAGAGATATGTCACACAAAATACTTAATAAGTAACATTTCCAACATGTCTACTTTACATCAGCACAATTTTGGAACCAAAATTTTTTTTTGTTAGGGAGTTATAAGGGTTAAAAGTTGACCAGCAATTTCTCATTTTTACAACACCATTTTATTTTAGGGGCCACATCTCATTTGAAGTCATTTTGAGGGGTCTATATGATAGAAAATACCCAAGTGTTACACCATTCTAAAAACTGCACCCCTCAAGGTTCTCAAAACCACATTCAAGAAGTTTATTAACCCTTCAGGTGTTTCACAGGAATCTTTGGAATGTTTAAATAAAAATTAACATTTAACTTTTTTTCACAAAAAATTTACTTCAGCTCCAATTTGTTTTATTTTGCCAAGAGTTACAGGAGAAAATGGACCCCAAACCTTGTTGTACAATTTGTCCTGAATAATGTTTGTGAAAAAAAATGATCTTTTCGCCCCCAATGTTTTATTTTCCCAATGGTAAGAGAAGAAATTGGAACCAAAAAGTTGTTGTACAATTTGTCCTGAGTACTCTGATACCCATATGTGGGGGTAAACCACTGTTTGGGCGCATGGGAGAGCTCGGAAGGGAAGGAGCGCCGTGTGACTTTTCAATGCAAAATTCACAGGAATTGAGATGAGACGCCATGTTGCGTTTGGAGAGCCACTGATGTGCCTAAACATTGAAACCCCCCACAAGTGACACAATTTTGGAAAGTAGACCCCCTAAGGAACTTATCTAGATGTGTTGTGAGCACTTTGACCCACCAAGAGCTTCACAGAAGTTTATAATGCAGAGCCGTAAAAATAAAACACATTTTTTTTCCCACAAATATTATTTTTTAGCCCCCAGTTTTGTATTTTCCCGAGGGGAACAGGAGAAATTGGACCCCAATATTTGTTGTGCAATTTGTCCTGAGTGCGCTGATACCCCATATGTGGGGGGGAACCACCGTTTGGGTGCATGGGAAGGCTCGGAAGGGAAGGAGCGCCATTTGAAATACAGACTTAGATGGAATGGTCTGCAGGCGTCACATTGCGTTTGCAGAGCCCCTAATGTACCTAAACAATAGAAACCCCCCACAAGTGACCCCATAATGGAAACTAGACCCCCCAAGGAACTTATCTAGATGTGTTGTGAGAACTTTGAGCCCCCAAGTGTTTCACTACAGTTTCTAACGCAGAGCCGTGAAAATAAAAAGAAAAATTCCCCCCAAAATTATTTTTTAGCCCCCAGTTTTGTATTTTCTCGAGGGTAACAGGAGAAATTGGACCCCAAAATTTGTTGTCCAATTTGTCCTGAGTGCGCTGATGCCCCATATGTGGAGGGGAACCACCGTTTGGGCGCATGGGAGGGCTCGGAAGGGAAGGAGCGCCATTTGGAATGCAGACTTAGATGGAATGGTCTGCAGGCGTCACATTGCGTTTGCAGAGCCCCTAATGTACCTATACAGTAGAAACCCCCAACAAGTGACCCCATATTGGAAACTAGACCCCCCATGAACTTATCTAGATGTGTTGTGAGAACTTTGAGCCCACACGTATTTCACTACAGTTTATAACGCAGAGCCGTGAAAATTAAAAAAATCTTTTTTTTCCCACAAAACTTATCTTTTAGCCCCCAGTTTTGTATTTTCCCAAGGGTAACAGGAGAAATTGGACCCTAAAAGTTGTTGTCCTATTTGTCCTGAGTACGCTGATAACCCATATATTGGGGTAAACTCCTGTTTGGGCACACGGGAGAGCTCGGAAGGGAAGGAGCACTGTTTTACTTTTTCAACGCAGAATTGGCTGGAATTGAGATCGGACGCCATGTTGCGTTTGGAGAGCCCCTGATGTGTCTAAACAGTGGAAACCCCCCAATTATAACTGAAACCCTAATCCAAACACACCCCTAACTCTAATTCCAACGGTAACCCTAACCACACCTCTAACCCAGACACACCCCTAACCCTAATCCCAACCCTATTCCCAACCGCAAATGTAATCCAAACCCTAACCCTAACTTTAGCCCCAACCCTAACTGTAGCCTTAACCCTAACTGTAGCCTTAACCCTAACTGTAGCCTTAACCCTAGCCCTAACCATAACCCTAGCCCTAACCCTAACCCTAGCCCTAACCCTAGCCATAACCCTAGCCCTAACCCTAGCCCTAACCCTAACCCTAGCCCTAACCCTAACCCTAGCCCTAACCCTAACCCTAGCCCTAACCCTAGCCCTAACCCTAATGGGAAAATGGAAATAAATACATTTTTTAAATTTTTTTTACTTTTCCATAACTAAGGGGGTAATGAAGGGGGATTTGATTTACTTTTATAGCGGGTTTTTTAGCGGATTTTTATGATTGGCAGCCGTCACTCACTGAAAGACGCTTTCTATTGCAAAAAATATTTTTTGCGTTACCACATTTTGAGAGCTATAATTTTTCCATATTTGAGTCCACAGAGTCATGTGAGGTCTTGTTTTTTGCAGGACGAGTTGACGTTTTTATTGGTAACACTTTCGGGCACGTGACATTTTTTGATCGCCTTTTATTCCGATTTTTGTGAGGCAGAATTACCAAAAACCAGCTATTCATGAAATTCGTTTGGGGGAGGCGTTTATACCGTTCCGCGTTTGGTAAAATTGATAAAGCAGTTTTATTCTTCGGGTCAGTATGATTACAGCGACACCTCATTTATATCATTTTTTTATGTTTTGGCGCTTTTATACGATAAAAACTATTTTATAGAAAAAATAATTATTTTTGCATCGCTTTATTCTGAGGACTATAACTTTTTTTTTTTTTTGCTGATGTTGCTGTATGGCGGCTCATTTTTTGCAGCACAAGATGACACTTTCAGCGGTACCCTGGTTATTTATATCTGTCTTTTTGATCGCGTGTTATTCCACTTTTTGTTCGGCGGTATGATAATAAAGCGTTGTTTTTTGCCTCGTTTTTTTTTTTTTTTTTTCTTACGGTGTTAACTGAAGGGGTTAACTAGTGGGCCAGTTTTATAGGTCGGGTCGTTACGGACGTGGCGATACTAAATATGTGTACTTTTACTGTTTTTTTTTTTTTTTAGATAAAGAAATGTATTTATGGGAATAATATATATATATATTTTTCATTATTTAGGTTTTTTTTTTTTACACACTTGTAAAAAATTTTTTTTACTTTTTTACTTTGTCCCAGGGGGGGACAATACAGATCGGTGATCTGCCAGTTTGCACAGCACTCTGACAGATCACCGATCTGTCAAACAGCTCTGCAGCGTTACCAAGTGCACTTGGTAAGCCACCTCCCTCCCTGCAGGACCCGGATCCGCGGCCATATTGGATCCGGGACTTGATGCAGGGAGGGAGGTAGGAGACCCCCGGAGCAACACGATCACATCGCGTTGCTGCGGGGGTCTCAGGGAAGCCCGCAGGGAGCCCCCTCCCTGCGCGATGCTTCCCTGCACCGCCGGCACATCGCGATCATGATTAATCACGGTGTGCCGGGGGTTAATGTGTCGGGGGCGGTCCGTGACCGCTCCTGGCACATAGTGCCGGATGTCAGCTGCGATAAGCAGCTGACACCCGGCCGCGATCGGCCGCGCTCCCCCCGTGAGCGCGGCCGATCGGCTATGACATACTATTCCGTCCTTGGGAAGTAAAGCCCACCCCACATGGACGGAATAGTACGTCTAATGGCAGAAAGGGGTTAAACATCATCCATCTGGAATATCAGAGACGCAACACCAAGACAGCACACTGTACATGTACAGGTACCCCAGTTTTGGCATCTGTCTTAGTCGTGTTTCTCTGGTCTCATATAGTGAATAACACTATGTAGTAACTCTAGTTTCACCCAGCCTTTCAAGTGGCCACTTTTCAAGGTTGGATGAAAAAGATCTTGTGGAGTCATCAGACGAGGGGCCATAAACCCCAAGAAACTAAAAGCCACAAGGATTTTGATCAAACCACCACCGGCATAGTTTTAGTAAACCTTAATGTTTTTACAATGACAAACAGCAAACATATAGAGGCTTAGAACTGTTTGAGAAGTGAATAAGCAAGTATTTATCAAGATTGTGTCACTCAGAGCATTGTCTGTCACATCTCTAAATGTTCTACAAGAAATGCAGCTATGTGATTGTCTGAATGCATTCGGTATTCAGTATTTCAATCTTGTTTACAATCGCCATTTGTATATTTTCCATTTGAACAATGCAGACAAAGTTACGGCTCGCAAAGAGAGAAACTAATATAGTGGACAAAGCTATATTTTTAATGAACTACTGAGGCAAAGTAACAGCATTGCTTTATCAAATTTATATGAAGTGTATTGTGCCCAATGTTAGCAACCAGGCAACACAAAAAGGAGCTTTTCAAGTGAGCTCTTTAAGGTACACAAATGTTATGAAGTGTTTACCTTTTGTAAAAATAGACTAGCGCCATCACAGCCCCCCTTGACCAAACTTCACCGGCCTATATCACTACAAAACACGTTCACCCTGGTGATCTAGTGGCAGTTAAACAAGAGGCATTGCAGGAGACAGAATTAAGAAGTAGGCCCAATGGAATGCCATGTCCAATTCCCCAATGTGGTGTCCTTTGTGGACTGACTAAAAAAGTGCCATTACAGCCCCCTTGGCAAAAAATGCACCGTACAGAGCATGTCGACCCTGTGATCTAGTGGCAGATACAGGACAGATTGCAGGAGACAGAGTTAAGAAATAGGCCAAATGTAATGCCATGCCCACTTCCCCAATGTGGGGTCCTTTTTGGACTGATTAAAATAGTGCTATTACAGCCCCCTTGGCCAAAATGCAACGTACAGAGCACATTCACCCTGGTGATCTACTGGCAGGACCAGGACGGATTGCAGGAGACAGAGTTAAAAAGTAGGCCCTATGTAAAGTCATGCCCAATTCCCCAATGTGTTGTCCTTTTTAGAAAAAAAATAAAAGAGTGCCATCACAGCACCCTTGGCCAAAATGCACAGTACAGAGCAAGTTCACCCTGGTGATATAGTGGTTCTGGATGAGGAGGATGAGGATAAGGAGGAGGATAAGAACAAACAGACCAAATCGGGAAGCGTATACCCATGTGTGGTCGTGAAGAGCTGCATGAGAATACACCTCCCCAAAAGGGAGAATGTATTTGAGGTTATGTTTCGCTGTTTTCACTTGGTGGTGTACAGAAGTCTTTTCCAATCTAGCCCTTGTTCATTTTTATAAGAGTCAGCCTGTCAGCATTTTCAGTTGACAGGCGCATGTGCTTATCTGTTATAATTCCACCAGCGGCACTAAAAACCCGCCCTGACAGAACGCTAGCAGCAGGGCAGGCCAAGTCCTCCAAGGCAGAGAGAGCAAGTTCATTCCATGTGTTCAGCTTGGATACCCAATAATTAAAAGGCACAGAGGAATCATGGATAACGTTTGTACGATCTGCAAGGTACTCCCTCATCATCTTCACAAACATTGCACTTCTTGTGACAGCTGTTGTGAATTCAGCTTTTGGGCTCCCTCTGGTGGTTGTAGAGGGTAATGCAGTTGTGCCTGGATTGCAGGAGTGGACATGTGGATCTACTAATTGCAGGACTGACTGGGGTATATAGCTTTGCAGAATCCTTTAGTCAGTGCCAGTTGTCCATTGTTCTTGAAGGATTCACTTCCCTGCTGGTCTCTCCAGTTTGCTGTGTTTTTCTACAAAGATAAGTCCTGGCTTTGTTTTTGCTGTCCACCTGCAGTGGACCTTATAGTTCTGTGCATTTTCATGTTTTTGTCTTGTCCAGCTTGGTCTGTGAAGGATTTTTTGCAGCCTAGCTATTTCTCTGGAGATGCAGATATACCCCCCATGTCTTTAGTCAGATGTGGTGATCCATATTTTCTGCGGTGGATATTTTCTAGTGTTTTTATACTGACCACATAGTACTCTGTTCTATTCTTTCTTTTTAGCTAGTATGGCCTCCTATGCTAAAATCTGATTTCATATCTGCGTATGTTTTTTCCCTCTCCTCTCACAGTCAATATTTGTGGGGGGCTATCTATCCTTTGGGGATTTTCTCTGAGGCAAGATAGGTTTCCTGTTTCTGTCTTTAGGGGTAATTAGATCTTAGGCTGTGTCGAGGGGTCTAGGGAGTGTTAGGTACCCCCCACGGCTACTTTTAGTTGCGCTACTGGGTTCAGGGTTTGCGGTCAGTACAGGGACCACCTTCTCCAGAGTACGTCTCATGCTGCTCCAAGGCCACCAGATCATAACAGTACAACTGGCCAACAATGAGTTAATTGCATCTCAGAAGAAGGGTGGAAAGATTTTGAACCATTTTTCTTTCCTTAGCCTGTTGGTCTGTTCCTCCCTCTTTACCTCTGGGTGGCTATGGAGTCTAGTATTAACATGGATGTTCAGGAGTTAGTTTCTCGGGTGGATCAGCTTGCTGCTAAAGTACAGGGTATTTCAGATTTCATTGTTCAAACTCCTGCCTTAGAACCTAAGATTCCCACTCCTGATTTATTCTTTGGTGACAGATCCAAATTTTTGAGTTTCAAAAATAACTGTAAACTGTTTTTTGCATTAAGACCCCGGTCTTCTGGTGATCCTATTGAGCAGGTTAAAATCATCATATCTCTGCTGCGTGGTGACCCACAGGATTGGGCATTTTCCCTGGAATCTGGCAATCCTGCTTTGCTTAATGTTGATTCATTCTTTCAGGCATTGGGGTTGTTGTATTATGAGCCTAATTCTGTGGATCAGGCTGAGAAAATCTTGTTAGCCCTGTGTCAAGGTCAAGAAGCGGCAGAATTGTATTGCCAGAAATTTAGAAAATGGTCTGTACTGACTAAATGGAATGAGGATGCCTTGGCGGCAATTTTCAGAAAGGGTCTTTCTGAATCCGTTAAAGATGTTATGGTGGGGTTCCCCACGCCTGCTGGTCTGAGTGATTCTATGTCTCTGGCCATTCAGATTGATCGGCGCTTGCGCGAGCGCAGAATTGTGCACACTGTGGCGTTGTCCTCTGAGCGGAGCCCTGAGCCTATGCAGTGTGATAGGATTTTGTCTAGAGCTGAACGTCAAACATTCAGGCGTCAGAATAGGTTGTGTTTTACTGCGGCGATTCTGCTCATGTTATTTCTGATTGCCCTAAGCGTACTAAGAGAATCGCTAGTTCTGTTGCCATCAGTACTTTACAACCTAAATTTCTGTTATCTGTGACCTTGATCTGCTCATTATCATCATTTTCTGTCATGGCATTTGTGGATTCAGGCGCCGCTCTGAACTTAATGGACTTAGAATTTGCCAGACATTGTGGTTTTCCCTTGCAGCCTTTGCAGAACCCTATTCCTTTGAGGGGCATTGATGCTACACCGTTGGCTAAAAATAAACCTCAGTTTTGGACACAGCTGACCATGCGCATGGCGCCAGCCCATCAGGAAGATTGTCGTTTTCTGGTGTTGCATAGTTTGCATGATGATATTGTGCTGGGTTTTCCATGGTTGCAGCTACATAATCCGGTGTTAGATTGGAAATCCATGTCTGTGACTAGTTGGGGTTGTCAGGGGGTTCATGATCAGGTTCCTTTGATGTCAATCTCCTCTTCCCCCTCTTCTGAAGTTCCTGAGTTTTTGTCTGACTTCCAGGATGTATTCGATGAGCCCAAATCCAGTTCCCTTCCACCGCATAGGGACTGTGATTGTGCTATTGATTTGATTCCAGGTTGTAAGTTCCCTAAGGGCCGACTTTTCAACCTGTCTGTGCCTGAACATACCGCCATGCGGTGCTATATTAAGGAGTCTTTGGAGAAAGGGCATATTCGGCCATCTTCTTCACCGTTGGGAGCGGGGTTCTTTTTTGTTGCCAAGAAGGATGGCTCCTTGAGACCCTGTATTGATTATCGCCTCTTGAATAAGATCACGGTCAAATTTCAATACCCCTTGCCTTTGCTTACTGATTTGTTTGCTAGGATTAAGGGGGCTAGCTGGTTTACTAAGATTGACCTTCGAGGGGCATATAATCTTATTCGTATCAAGCAGGGTGACGAATGGAAAACTGCATTTAATACGCCTGAAGGCCATTTTGAATACCTTGTGATGCCATTCGGACTCTCTAATGCCCCATCTGTGTTCCAATCCTTCATGTATGATATCTTTCGGAGTTATCTTGATAAATTCATGGTTGTATATTTGGATGATATTTTGATTTTTTCCAATGATTGGGAGTCTCATGTGAAACAGGTCAGGATGGTATTTCAGATCCTCCGTAATAATGCTTTATTTGTGAAGGCGTCAAAGTGCCTCTTTGGAGTTCAGAAGATTTCTTTTTTGGGTTTCATTTTTTCTCCCTCATCTATAGAAATGGATCCGGTTAAGGTTCAGGCCATTCATGATTGGATTCAGCCCACATCTGTGAAGAGCCTTCAGAAATTCTTGGGCTTTGCTAATTTTTATCGTCGTTTCATTGCCAACTTCTCCAGTGTGGTTAAACCTCTGACCGATTTGACCAAGAAAGTCGCTGATGTGACGAATTGGTCCTCCGCAGCTGTTTCTGCCTTTCAGAAGCTTAAATGCCGATTTACTTCTTCCCCTGTGTTGCGTCATCCAGATGTTTCTCTTCCATTTCAGGTTGAGGTTGACGCGTCTGAGATTGGGGCAGGGGTCGTTTTGTCTCAGAGGAATTCTGATGGTTCCTTGATGAAACCGTGTGCCTTCTTTTCTCGGAAGTTTTCGCCTGCGGAACGCAATTATGATGTCGGCAATCGGAAGTTGTTGGCTATGAAGTGGGCATTTGAGGAGTGGCGACATTGGCTTGAGGGGGCCAAGCACCGTATTGTGGTCCTGACTGATCATAAGAATCTGATTTACCTCGAGTCTGCCAAACGGCTGAATCCTAGACAGGCTCGATGGTCCCTGTTTTTCTCCCGTTTTGATTTTGTGGTCTCGTACATTCCTGATACTAAGAATGTTAAGGCAGATGCCCTCTCTAGGAGTTTTTTTCCAGATTCCCCTGGGGTTCTTGAGCCGGTCGGCATTTTGAAGGAAGGGGTGATTCTTTCTGCCATCTCCCCTGATTTGCGACGGGTTCTTCAGGAATTTCAGGCTGATAAGCCTGACCGCTGTCCTGTGGGGAAACTGTTTGTTCCTGATAGATGGACTAGTAAAGTGATTTCTGAGGTTCATTGTTCTGTGTTGGCTGGCCATCCTGGGATTTTTGGTACCAGAGATTTGGTTGGTAGGTCCTTTTGGTGGCCTTCTTTGTCACGGGATGTGCGTTCTTTTGTGCAGTCCTGTGGGATTTGTGCGCGGGCTAAGCCTTGCTGTTCCCGCGCTAGTGGGTTGCTTTTGCCATTGCCGGTCCCTGAGAGACCTTGAACGCATATTTCTATGGATTTTATTTCCGATCTTCCTGTTTCCCAAAGAATGTCGGTTATCTGGGTTGTCTGTGACCGATTTTCTAAGATGGTTCATTTAGTGCCTTTGCCTAAATTGCCCTCTTCTTCTGATTTGGTTCCGTTGTTTTTTCAGCATGTGGTGCGTTTGCATGGTATTCCTTAGAATATTGTGTCCGACAGAGGTTCCCAGTTTGTTTCTGGGTTTTGGCGGGCCTTTTGTGCCAAGCTGGGCATTGATTTGTCTTTTTCCTCTGCATTTCATCCTCAGACAAATGGCCAGACTGAGAGAACTAATCAGACCTTGGAGACCTATTTGAGATGCTTTGTGTCTGCTGATCAGGATGATTGGGTGGCTTTTTTGCCATTGGCCAAGTTTGCTTTTAATAATCGGGCGAGTTCGGCTACTTTGGTTTCGCCTTTTTTTGTAATTTTGGTTTTCATCCTCGTTTTTCTTCTGGGCAGGTTGAGCCTTCTGACCTTCCTGGTGTGGATTCTGTGGTCGACAGGTTGCAGCAGATTTGGGCTTATGTGGTGGACAATTTGGTGCTGTCTCAGGAGGAGGCTCAGGGTTTTGCTAACCATCGTCGGTGTGTTGGTTCCCGGCTTCGGGTTGGTGATCTGGTTTGGTTATCTTCCCGTCATGTTCCTATGAAGGTTTCTTCCCCTAAGTTTAAGCCTTGATTTATTGGTCCTTATAGGATTTCTGAGATTATTAATCCGGTGTCCTTTCGCCTGGCGCTTCCGGCCTCGTTTGCTATTCATAATGTCTTCCATAAATCTTTGTTGCGGAAATATGTGGAGCCCGTTGTTCCCTCTGTTGATCCTCCGGCCCCTGTATTGGTCGATGGGGAGTTGGAATATGTTGTTGAGAAGATTTTGGATTCTCGTTTTTCGAGGCGGAAGCTTCAGTACCTTGTCAAGTGGAAGGGTTATGGCCAGGAGGATAATTCTTGGGTTTCTGCCTCTGATGTCCATGCCGTTGATTTGGTTCGTGCCTTTCATCGGGCTCATCCTGATCGGCCTGGGGGCTCTGGTGAGGGTTCGGTGACCCCTCCTCAAGGGGGGGTACTATTGTGAATTCAGCTTTTGGGCTCCCTCCGGTGGTTGTAGAGGGTAAAGCAGTTGTGCCTGGATTGCAGGAGTGGACATGTGGATCTACTAATTGCAGGACTAACTGGGGTATATAGCTTTGCAGGATCCTTTAGTCAGTGCCAGTTGTCCATTGTTCTTGAAGGATTCACTTCCCTGCTGGTCTCTCCAGTTTGCTGTGTTTTTCTACAAAGATAAGTCCTGGCTTTGTTTTTGCTGTCCACCTGCAGTGGACCTTATAGTTCTGTGCATTTTCATGTTTTTGTCTTGTCCAGCTTGGTCTCTGAGGGATTTTTTGCAGCCTAGCTATTTCTCTGGAGATGCAGATATACCCCCCATGTCTTTAGTCAGATGTGGTGATCCGTATTTTCTGCGGTGGATATTTTCTAGTGTTTTTATACTGACCGCATAGTACTCTGTTCTATTCTTTCTTTTTAGCTAGTATGGCCTCCTATGCTAAAATCTGATTTCATATCTGCGTATGTTTTTTCCCTCTCCTCTCACAGTCAATATTTGTGGGGGGCTATCTATCCTTTAGGGATTTTCTCTGAGGCAAGATAGGTTTCCTGTTTCTGTCTTTAGGGGTAGTTAGATCTTAGGCTGTGCCGGGGGGTCTAGGGAGTGTTAGGTACCCCCCACGGCTACTTTTAGTTGCGCTGCTGGGTTCAGGGTTTGCGGTCAGTACAGGGACCACCTTCTCCAGAGTACGTCTCATGCTGTTCCAAGGCCACTAGATCATAACAGACAGCACCCCTTGCCTCTGTAGTCACGAAGGGAGGGTCTGAGAAAAGTGTCCCAGAACTTTGCCATTGTTCCCCTGCCTGAGCTGGGATGCACTTCTGTCTCTCTCGCTTGGACTCCTTGGTTGTACAACAAAACTGACGTCTGCTGCCAGCGTTCTCACAGGAGATTTTTCTAAGTAATTCTGCTACAAGGGACCTCTAAGTACTGCAACATTTTAGTACACTTCTCTGACTCTGGTAGAAGAGATTGAAAGTTCTCCTTGTAGCGTGGGTCTAGAAGTGTTACCAACCAGTAATGAGTGTCACCCAAAATTTTTATAATGCGAGGGTCACGTGAAACGCAGCGCAACATAAAGTCAGCCATGCGTGCCAGACTGCTAACAGGCAAGACTTCCATGTCCTCACCAACAGGACGACTGACCATGCTGTCCTCCTCATCCTCCTCCTCCCAGTCTTCAGGCCATCCCCGCTGAACAGACAGTATGACAGCTGTGTTTGTAGTAACGTCTATAGCACATGAAAGTAGCTCCTGTTCTTTCTCCTCCTCCTCCTCTTCCTCATTGACTACCAATCCACGATGAGAAGACATGAGGCTGGGCTGAGTGTAATTCCCCTGTATGGTTCCTTGCTCCATTTCCTCGTGTTCTGCCTGCAATGCACCCTCTTTATTTGTGAGCAGAGAGGTTTTCAGAATGCTGAGAAGCAGGATTGTGACGCTAATTATGGCGTCATTGCCGCTCACCATCTTGGTGCTGTCCTCAAAATTTTGGAGGATGGTACATATGTCAGACATCCATGTCCACTCCTGAGGTCTTAAGTGTGGAGTCTGAATTGAATATAGATGGCCTTGTTGATGATGGTAGTCAACAACTGCCCTCTTCTGCTCACAAAGCTTTTCCAACATAAGCAATGTAGAGTTCCAGCTCACACCAGCCGGTGAGCTGAAAGCTGCAAACGCTGCTGAAGCACGGCAAGGGTGGCTGAAGCTGTAGCTGACTTTCTAAAATGGGCACACAGATGGCGTACTTTCCCTAGCAGATCCGGCAGCTCCAGGTAGCTTTTCAGAAAACGTTGAACCACGAGGTTAAGCACATGGGCCAAGCAAGGTACGTGTGTGAGCTCACCTTACCTCAGAGCCGCCACCAGGTTACGGCCACTGTCACACACGACTATGCCTGGCTGTAGGTTCAGCGGGGTCATCCAAACATCTGACTGCTCTTTCAGCTCTGTCCACAACTCTTCTGCATTGTGCGGTTTGTCACCTATGCAGATTAGCTTCAGCACAGCCTGTTGCCGCTTGGCTGAGGCAGTGCTGCAGTGCTTCCAGCTTTTGACTGATGTATTGATTTCAGAGATGGGAGACGAAGAGAAGGAGGAGGTGCAGAGCTGTAGACTCTGGGGCAACCCTGATTGACGTAGGGCCAGCAATCCTCGGCATGGGCATGTGTTCCATCCCAAGGTCCGACTAGGTCCCGGCTACCACTATGTTAACCCAGTGTGCCGTTATTTAGATGTACCATCCCTGCCCACAACCACTTGTCCACGTGTCTGTGGTTAGGAGGACTTTCCCTGTAACAGCACTGTTGAGGGCACTGTTAATGTTGTGGGACACATGCTGGTGTAATGCCGGTACGGCACACCGGGAGAAATAGAGGCGACTGGGGACTGAGTACCTTAGGATGGCCGCCGCCATCAGGTTGCAGAAAATTTCTGTCTCAATGAGCCTAAAAGGCAGCATTTCTAGCGCAATTAGAAGAGAAATATTAGAATTTAGGACTGTGGCCTGTGGGGCGTTGGTGGGGTATTTCCGCTTGCGTTCCAAAGACTGGGTTATAGACAACCTGATGCGTGCATGGCAGGTGCTGCAAATGGCTTGTTTGGGGCTATCGGCAGAGTTTTCAAAAAATAACCAGACTCGGGAAGATCTAACAGTTGGAATGGCCCTTATGTTGGTGTTACGGGGAACGGATGCACGCCTTCTGTCTGTGGCCACCACACTGCTTCTTCCTGCCCGTTGTGGTGATATGCCTCCTTCCCCATGTGTGCTGCTGCCTTCGCTCTGCATGTACTCCTGCCAGGTTGGCTCAGTCACTATGTTATCCACCACCTTGTCTTCCACATCCGCACCCTGCTCTTCCTCCTGACTTTCGGGCAATTGTGTCTTATCATTTTCCACCTTTTCTGACACTTTTCCACCATCGCCTTCGCGTGACCGGGGCTGCTCAAAGCTTTGGGCATCTGTACATGCAATCTCATCTGTCATTACTTTAAGTTGACTGGCCGAGAGTTCAAAATCTTGAAATGGAAAACTGAACAGTTCTTCAGAGTGTCCAAGTGTGGGATCAGTTGTTTCAGGGCCCTCAGCATGGTGGGAGAAAGAAGGATCAAGTTGAGGAATATTCGGGCGACACTCACGGCTACTCAGACTTGACCATGTGGAAGACATGGTGGTGGTGATCTTGGTGGCAGCTAAGTGACTGGAAGCATTATCCTCTATCCAACCAACAACAGTTTCACACTGCGCTGGCTTCAATAGTGGTGTGCTGCAGTCACCTAGAAACTGGGACAGGAAGGTCAAGCGAGAAGATGTGGGTCTTTGTTGTTGCCCACTTTCACCTTGGCTACGGCCTCGTCCTCTGCTTGCACCATCATCATCACGTCCATTTCCCCGTCCCTTGCATCTTGCCTTGCACATTTTAAATGGATTACTGCATGATTTCAAATGCTCAACACAAATATATTTATTAGTAGCAAAATAATATCTGATCAGTATGCCTACAAATCTACGATTTTTAAAAACCGAACACCAGGCTGGCCTCAGCCTTACCTAACAGACTGTATTAAATTTTTGGGGGCTTTTTTGTGAAGTAAATTTATGCAAAATAGTGCTGTATAGAATTAGAATATCAGACAGCAAAAAAAGGGGTACACCGGCCTACAATGCCCAAACTTTGACCACGCAGATATATGAGGGCTCTCACGGAAATACCACACTGGCAAATATTGTAAATATATTACCCAGACCCATACCCTCAAACTTGGGGCGGGTAACACTCTACCAAATCTATCAACATACTGACCCACTAAGCAGTTATTAAACCGAACGCTTAATCAAAAAAGTGTTCTTGCTTTTGTTATAAAAAGTTATAACTTTATTAATACACATATTACACATACAATTTAAAACAGTGCCTCTGAACCACATAAATGATCAAAAAATAACTGGCAGGTAAGCGCTAAGCATACATTATTGATAGACCACTATTAATTAGATTAGAAATTCTGACTACACATTTATATTTTTGTAACTTGTAAACCAAATATCTTAATTTTTGTAGCACTATCATGTGCTCAAAATATCACCAATATGCTATAACCTCTATTCATATGCCCTATATTTTATGCTACACAGACCAGAATAATGACAAAAAAAAGCTCCTTTAATCAGAACACTGAAGCCACAGTAAATAGATGCAATATCCACCAAAATTGTATAGACTGTAATAAATATTATAGCATCCTAAAATTCCTGCGTCCATATGCAAACTGACGCAACCTTCTATCGCCAAAATGCCTTTCTATTAAGGTCGCTGCAACCCAATTTGTACACGTTATATGGAATTAGTTACCCAGTATACAACAATATGCCATTATTCTATTAGTCCGGTATATCAGCATTATGAGACCAGTGAAGTTACTGACAAATTGTCTCAATTGAATAAACTCACTAAGATCAGATATTACTGGCAGCATGAGGGAATACACAAAGGATCAATAAGCTCAATAATCGAAATAAATGCATATTACCCCAATCTTTAGTGATCCTTGCTTACGGCCGCGTGGCACGCTACTCCTTGCCAGACGTGGGGCCACACGGCCATAAGCAAGGATCACTAAAGATTGGGGTAATAATATATAGGGCATATGAATAGAGGTTATAGCATATTGGTGATATTTTGAGCACATGATAGTGCTACAAAAATTAAGATATTTGGTTTACAAGTTACAAAATTATAAATGTGTAGTCAGAATTTCTAATCTAATTAATAGTGGTCTATCAATAATGTATGCTTAGCGCTTACCTGCCAGTTATTTTTTGATCATTTATGTGGTTCAGAGGCACTGTTTTAAGGCTACGTTCACATTTGCATTGTGCGGGGCTGCGTCGGCGACGCAACGCACAACGCAAACAAAGACGCATGCAAAACGCATTGTTTTGTGACGCATGCATCCTTTTTTGGCATGATTTTGGACACAAAAAAAAATGCAACTTGCTGCGTCCTCTGCGCCCTGACGCTTGCGCCAAAAAAGACGCATGCGTCACAAAACGCAAGACAACGCATGTCAATGCGCCCCCATGTTAAATATAGGGGCGCATGACGCATGCGTCGCCGCGGCTGCGCCCGACGCAGCCCCGCAAAACGCTAATGTGAACGTACCCTAAATTGTATGTGTAATATGTGTATTAATAAAGTTATAACTTTTTATAAAAAAAGCAAGAACACTTTTTTGATTCAGCGTGCGGTTTAATAACTGGCAAATATTGGCCTTGTTAAATTTTTTTAAAGCTAAATAGTGCTGTATAGAATTAAAAGAAGGGGTCCACCGGCCTAGAATTACCAAACTTAGAGCACGCAGATATATGCGGGCTGTCTCGGAAATACCACACTGGCAAATATGTGGCCTGCTTTATTTTTTGTAGCTAAATAGTGCTGTATAGAATTAGAGTATCAGACAGCAAAAAAAAAGGGGTACACCGGCCTACAATGCCCAAACTTGGACCACGCAGATATTTGAGGGCTGTCACGGAATTACCACACTGGCAAATATGTGGCCTGTTTTTTTTTTAAACGCCAAATAGTGCTGTATACACTGCTCAAAAAAATAAAGGGAACAACAGAATATAACTCCAAGTAAATCAAACTTCTGTGAAATCAAACTGTCCACTTAGGAAGCAACACTGTTTGACAATGAATTTCACACACTGTTGTGCAAATGGAATAGACAACAGATGGAAATTATTGGCAATTATCAAGACACATTCAATAAAGGAGTGGTTCTGCAGGTGGGGACCAAAGACCCCATCCCAGTACCAATGCTTTCTGGCTAATGTTTTGGTCAGTTTTGAATGTTGGTTGTGCTTTCACACTCATGGTAGCATGAGATGGACTCTACAACTCACACAAGTGGCTCAGGTAGTGCAGTTCATCCAGGATGGCACATTATTGTGAGCTGTGGCAAGAGGGTTTGCTGTGACTATCAGCGCAGTGTTCAGAGGCTGGAGGCGCTACCAGAAGACAGGCCAGTACACCAGGAGACATGGAGGGGGCCGTAGGAGGGCAGCAACCCAGCAGCAGGACCTCTGCCTCAGCCTTTGGTCAAGGAGGAACAGGAGGAGCACTGCCAGAGCCCTGCAAAATGACCACCAGCAGGCCACAAATGTGCATGTGTCTGCACAAACGGTTAGAAACTGACTCCATGAGGAGGGTCTGAGTGCCCGACGTCCACTGATGGGGGTTGTGCTCACAGCCCAACACCATTCAGGATGATTGGCATTTGCCACAGAACACCAGGATTGGCAAATTCACCACTGGCACCCTTTGCTCTTCACAGATGAAAGCAGGTTCACGCTGAGCACATGTCACAGACATGACAGACGTGACAGAGTCTGGAGACACCATGGAGAGCGATCTGCTGTCTGCAACATCCTTCAGCATGACCAGTTGGGCAGTGGGTCAGTAGTGGTGTGGGGTGGCATTTCTTTGGAGGGCCACACAGCTCTCTATGTGCTTGCCAGAGGTAGCCTGACTGCCATTAGGTACCAAGATTAGATTGTCAGACCCCTTGTGAGACCACATGCTAGTGCGGTTGGCCCTGGGTTCTTCCTAATGCAGTACAATGCCAGACCTCATGTGGCTGGAGTGTGTTAGCAGTTCCTGCAAGATGAAGGCATTGAAGCTATGGACTAGCCTGTCCGTTCCCCAGGCCTGAATCCATCCGTTCCTCAGGCCTGAATTGAACACATCTGGGACATCACCATCCACCAAAGTCACGTTGCACCACAGACTGTCCAGGAGTTGGCGAATACCTTAGTCCAGGTCAGGGAGGAGATCCCTCAGGAAACCATGAGCCGCTTCATCAGGAGCATGCCCAGGCGTTGTAGGGAGGTCATACAGGCACATGGAGGCAACACACAGAACTGAGCATCGTTTCCTTTTCTTGAGGCAATTTCCACTGAAGTTGGATCATCCTGTAATTTGATTTTCCACTTTGATTTTGAGTATCATTCCAAATCCAGACCTCCATGGGATATTCATTTTGGTTTACATTGATCATTTTTATGTTTTATTGTTCTCAACACATTCCACTATGTAATAAATAAAGATTTACAACTAAAATATTTCATTCAGTGATATCTAAGATGTGGTATTTTAGTGTTCCCTTTATTTTTTTGAGCAGTGTATAATTAGAGTAACAGACACCAGAAACAGTGGCAAATGGCCTAAAATGTCGAAACTTGGAGCAGGCAGATACTTGAGGGCTGTCACAGAAATACCACACTGGCAAATATGTGGCCTGTTTTGTTTTTAAAATGCCAAATAGTGCTGTATATAATTAGAGCAACAGACACCAACGTTTTTGCCCTGCAGATTTATCAAATCTGCTGCGGAAAAATCCGCAGTGGCCAAGAATACGTGTGCACATAGCCTTATAATCCATGCATCTTATCGCTTACCGGGGTGGTGGCTGCAGTGAAGCGGGGTCCCAGGGTTGCTGCTGGAGGAGGCAGGAGTGGAACATTGCTGCAGGATGCAGGCTGTGATGAGGGGGTGTTCTGATGTGCTGCACGCCGCTGCAGGTGTCCAATGTTGCCGCTGTGCTCTGTCTCTGGTGTTGCCAGGTGTTGCAGTCACCGCGCTCTGTCCCTGGTGCTGCCAAGTGTTGCTGCGGCCACGCTCTGTCCCTGGTGCTGCCACCGTGCTCTGTCCCATGCTGCGTGGGCGGCCCTGCCATTCCATCCATGCTTTCCTGTGTGTATGCTGTGGATTCCTTCTGGAAAAATGCAGGGAGGCGGCGCATGCACAGATGGAGGCTGCCGTCACACTAGCAGTATTTGGTCAGTATTTTACATCAGTGTTTGTAAGCCAAAAGCAGGAGTGGGTGATCAATGCAGAAGTGGTGACGTGTTTCTATTACTCTTTTCCTCTAATTGTTCCTCTCCTGGTTTTGGCTTACAAATACTGATGTAAAATACTGACCAAATACTGCTAGTGTTTTAGCAGATTTCAAGATTTCAATGCTGAGATCTCCATCTGCACATGCGCCGCCTCCCGGCAGCCACAATAAAAAAAACAATGGAGGGCACCACTAGTAGGGATCTCCCTTTACATGCTAAAGTGATATACTCATGACACAAAAAAGAAAAGGTAGCATGCAATATACAGGGATCACCGAATTAAATAACAAAGTCTTTTATTAAAGAAACAACACAAAAACACTGCAACATTAAAAACATTTAAAACTGCATGAAAGCAAAAGAAAGTACACTGGTGCCCACAATAGGGCTATGTCCTTACCAAATCCTCACTGGTTATCAACAACCTCTCATCCCATACACTGCTCTGGCACAAAAATTGCACAGCACAAAAATATGTAATAGGTATAATATGCCTAGCAGCACTGTATGAATAATATTGTGCAAATCAATCTGTACTGGACTAAGGTACATGCAACGAGTCAAACTGCAAAGCCAAAGATTTCGTTACCCATAGCAGAGCAGAGCATGATGATACCTCACAGGAATCGAGGAAAATAGAAAGTAGTTAATCACAGCCAATACGGCCCAAACAAGTTGCTCAGGATCAAACAGGGCCGGTAAAGCTCATACTACCTGGACCTGTGAGGAGTCCAACCCACGTACATGCAAATCTTGCCTGGGTATGGATGGTAAACAGAGCGGGGAGAACAGGAGGGGCAAGGGCACAAGCATGCCCTCCCGGCGGCCATTTTCCCAGAAGGAATCCACTGCACACGCACAGGAAAGCATGGATGGAACAGCAGAGCCCCCCCACTTAGCACGAGATAGAGCATGGCAGCGGCAAGCACCGGGGGACAGAGCGTGGCGGCAAGCACCGGACACCTGCACCCTCAGCACAGATAAGGTATATCCGCATTGTAAGACGCAGCCACATTTTCCCCCAAAATTTGGGGGCAAAAGTGTGTCTTACAAAGCGAAAAATACAGTAGTCTGATGGTAAATGGTTCATTAATACAGTGTCCTGTGCTTGAAAAAGTAGCTGAAACAGTAGCATCTAAGTTGCTCAAAAATTGAAATATAGATGAGGAACATACAAAATCAAGAATCATATGTTAAAAATTCCCAATAACTTCTTGTGTATTCGATGTAAGAACTGAAAACAAACAAGATCATGAGTCTTCCTCTTTCAGTCAGGCTACATTCACATGACTGTATTTTCAGTCCGAGTACTGTGCACAGAAAACGACTGACATCATACATACACCACTAGGACCAACATTATTCAATTGAGCTGTTCAAATTATCACTTTTGTGATGTGGACCAAATTTTCGAGTCCTAAAAATAGCAGCGGGCATTAATCTCCATTTGCTGGATGAGATTCGCCTAATCAAGTCTATGGGTGTGCAAAATAAAATTTGTTCCCATACAGATTATCCATGTAGTAGCTGACTTTAGATATATTGCAATTATCCTGTAGACTGTGAGCCCTCGCGGGCAGGGTCCTCTCTACTTCTGTACTTGTGTGTTCCTTGTATTGTTCATGTTTATTGTACTTGTCTATGTATGACCCTTTTTCACATGTAAAGCGCAATGGAATACATGGCGCTATAAAAATGAATAATAATAGTAATAATAATTAAGATAGGAAACTGTATTTTGTCTTATAAATTTTATCAACTGCTGATGTATAAAAATAGATGCCATACCATTGAAAAAAAACATCCATTTTTTTTTGCTGGCAGCTAATATAATAATAATATTTTTTATTTCTATAGCGTCAACATATTCCACAGCACTTTACATTTTAGAGGTGATCTATACAGACAATAAAGACAATCCTTTACAGACAGCTCGCAAGCTGACAATCTATGAGGAAACAGGGGAGACACAAAAGGTAAATGGTAAAAAGTGCTTGTATTGCATGATCCAGCCATCAATATAATAAATTGGGTAGTCACATAATGCTGCATGAACCGGTCACCAGCCAGTATGTATATAAGTACAAACACAGAGGGCGATCAAGTGATGGACTGTGTGTGAACAGATGCTACTAGGGTCGTGATTTTGAAGAAAGTTTTGTATGGGCAAAACAGGAAAAATATTAGTGTGACCAGATACAAAAATTAATTCAAACAGACACCAAAATTAAATTAGACTCCAAATTAGACATAAAAATAACTGTAACATGAGGCCACACCCCAAATTTCATTCAAATTCAATAACTAATTCAGAAAACAACGGAGACCCCCAAGTAAATCTCGACTCCAAAATGAATCCAGCCATCAGACTATGACATAAGTTCAGACCTCAGAACAGTCCACAATTAATTCAGACTGCAAACCGAAAACAACAATAAATCCAAAACCCAGACAGCAATCAAAGTTAATGCATTCTTCAGACCAAACGTCAATTATCGATATCCTAGACCAGACACCATGCTCAATTTAGACCCCCCCAAACTAAACTTTAGTTCAAGCCCCTATAAAAAAAAACCCTTACCCACAAATGAGCGTGCTGTATGTCTACCCACTCAGCATCACCTTGCATTGCTCCTAACAGACTGTAATCAAGGTCTGGGAGGACCAAAACATTGTTCATCTTGCAAAAAATTGTGGAACGCTTCAACTTTACATGCTAACAGATCTTTCTTCTCTGCAGCCAAGGAGTGTGGTGGTCTTTCATACATTATTGTCTAAATAAACCAAGGCACCAAAATATATAATTTTTGTTTAATCAAATTTGCTTTTAAAAATGTGTAAGTCTCTTTCATAAGCAAGCATCCACACACATTTTTTAAAATCTTAGCCAATAATAATGTTTTTCTGAATTATCTAATATGATGAAGAAATGCCTATATATGTCCATGGAGGGCAGAGACAGGCTGTATGTCTCATTCCTGGTTTCCTGTCACTGTTGTGCATGTCTTATGCTGCTCACTGCACATAGCCTTGCCATATATAGATTTGGAAAAATGTTGTGCAATGCTTTAGGTTGTCTGCAGTTATTCCTAATTAACTAAAAGCAAAATTCTCTATCAATCTGTAGTTCCATCAGACTAAAAGATGCCTGGTAAAGTTTTATATGTTGCTGGAGAGAAAGCAGGCTCACAAGATGTCTGGCGTGGTGTATGGGCTTCCCCATAATGCCTTGAAGCTCCCATTACACATGTTCTAATGCAGCTTTTCATAGAAGCCATTCACAGTCACTATAAAAGATGAAGGCAGGGAAAGCAGCAGCCATTTTAGACTTTACAGCTCAGGGATAGGAAGTCAGAGTGCACAGTTCATCATTACAAATAGGTATAGCGAGGATGCCGAATAAATTTTATTGAAAGGCTGCAGTAAAGCCAATCGACATGCTTTACAGCTGTGGTATTTCCTCAGCCATCACAACCATACCAAGTATTGGCATGGCTGTGATTGGCCAGTGCACCATGTTACCCCTCCTTCATAATCGCCAAATCACGGGTGTCGCAGCCATTGTGCTCTTACTAGCATAGGGACAAGATAAGGCTCGAGTGAGGGAAAGTGTTAGACTCTCTTTATACTGTGAAAACAGGCTCTGGGGGTACTCTGCATCGGACTCTGTGTGGGGTACTCAGCACCAGGCTCTGTGGGGGTACTCTGCACCAGGCTCTGTGGGGATAATCAGCACCAGGCTTTGTGGGGGTACTCTGCACCAGGCTCTGTGGGGGTAATCAGCACCAGGCTTTGTGGGGGTAATCTGCACCAGGCTCTGTGGGGGTAATCAGCACCAGGCTCTGTGGGGGTACTCAGAAAACAGGGTCTGTGGGGGTACTCAGAAAACAGGGTTTGTGGAAGTACTCTGAAAACAGCGTCTGTAGGGGTACTCTGAAAACAGCCACTGTGGGGGTACTGTGCACCAGCCTCTGTGGGGGTACTGTGCACTAGACCATGTGGGGGTACTCTGAAAGCAGGCTATGTGGAGACACATTGCACCAAGTTCTGTGGGGGTACTTCACGAACAGGCAGTGTAATAATCTATAATAATAGTGTGCAGTCTGGTAAAAAAGGGCAGGGGTGGGTGAGGAGTTGATGGAAGATGATGCGGGGGATAATGACGTCCTACACCTCACATCAGAGGCAGAGGTAGGGTTTTGGTACAGGGTGGGGGGCAAAGCTTCTGAGTGGGCCTCTAACCAGGTAACCTTGATTACAACTCGGTGACGCACCCTAGTAGTGGAGAAGGACCTCAGCAGATGACTGTGCTGTTGCTGAAAATAATCTCTATATAAAGACCAAAATGGATATTACCGCTATATGGTCAGTGGTATATACTGGTCCTACAGAACCTATAATAGATTACAGCACAGTTATAGATAATGACTTACTGCTGATGTTCTTTCTGATGGAATCGTTCCATCTGGCCTAGACCGACATGACAACTTCTTCCAGTCAGGACTCGGCTGCAGAGAATACAACAAAGACACATTTCACTTCTCATATTCTAGCCCATCACCATCTATTCCCATCTATTCTAGTACCACCCACACAGTATACTGACCCCTTAGTATCCCCCAAACTGTTTGATGGCTCCAACACTGTAAGATGACCTCCTCACTGTAATCGCCACACTGTATGATGGCCCCTAGATAGCCTCCATCTATATATATAATTGCCTAAGGGTTTTTCCGTCTGTCTGTCTGTCTGTCTGTCCTGGAAATCCCGCGTCTCTGATTGGTCGAGGCCGCCAGGCCTCGACCAATCAGAGACCGGCACAGCATCGACGTAGAAATCCCGCGTCTCTGATTGGTCGAGGCCGCCAGGCCTCGACCAATCAGCAACGGTCACAGCGACGATGATGTCATAAAGGATGTAGACATCCCGCGTCTCTGATTGGTCGAGGCCGCCAGGCCTCGACCAATCAGCAACGGGCACAGCGACGATGATGTCATAAAGGACGTAGACATCTCACGTTACTGATTCAGCGACGGGCACAGTATCGACGTAGATGTCATATTGGTTGCCATGGCGACGATGATGTCATAAAGGTTGCCTCGACCAATCAGCGATGGGCACAGTCTGCCGCGAATTCTGGAATCATCATTGTCCATATACTACGGGGACATGCATATTCTAGAATACCCGATGCGTTAGAATCGGGTCACAATCTATTATAGTATAATGCACTAGATAGTCCTCAATATAGTATAATGCACTCCCCATAGGCCTTCATATAGTATAATGCACCAGATAGTCCTCAATATAGTATAATGCACTCCTCATAGGCCTTCATATAGTATAATGTACTCCCCATAGACTTATTCTTTATTGTATAATGCACCCCATAGGAAGACTCTTAGCATAAGGCAGCCCCATACACAGACTCTATAGCACAAGGCAGCCCCCATAGGCAGACTCTATAGCACAAGGCAGCCCCCATAGGCACTCTATAGCACAAGGCAGCACCCATAGGCAGACTCTATAGCACAAGGCAACACCCATAGGCAGACTCTGTAGTATAAGGCAGCCCCCATAGGCAGACTCTGTAGTATAAGGCAGCCCCCTTAGGCAGACTCTGTGGCATAAGACAGCCCCCATAGGCAGACTCTGTAGCATAAGGCAGCCCCCATAGGCAGACAGTGTAATAAGGCAGCCACCATAGGCAGACTCTGTAGTATAAGGCAGCACCCCATAAGCAGACTCTGTAGCATAAGGCAGACCCCCATAGGCAGACTCTGTAGCATAAGGCAGACCCCCATAGGCAGACTCTGTAGTATTAGGCAGACCTCCCATAGGCAGACCCTGTAGTATAAGGCAGAATCCCCCATAGGTAGACCCTGTAGTATAAGGCAGTCATCATCATGACTATGGCTGCTTGGTCACCAGAAACGCGTTGATATCGCTTTTTACCCTCTGTTATTGCTGATGTTTTTATCCTCCACAGAGCACATTTGCCAAGTGAATAAAGAAAAGATTTCTTCACTATCTTGTTGAGCTGGAGTCTTCATTTTTCTGATTCCTCCACGCTCTAACACAGCAGTTTCGTACTCCGAGCTTCCCAGGATGTCGATTATGGCGAGCTAGACTTGGTTTCATTTAGTATAAGGCAGCCCCCATAAAAATAAATAAATACTCACCTCTCTTCCTCCTGGTTCCTGCGCTGCTCTGAGCGCCCGCTCATTTCCGGACAGTGGGCGGAGTGTAATGCTACTTCTCTCATCAATGCGGTCAGCTGTATCTGCATCCAGCCGATACAGCTGACCCTGCGAGGAAAGGTGGGGGGCCCACTGCTGGCACCGGTCCCCCGCCTGCTCAGGGGCCCCATAGCAGCTGGTTGGCAGAGCAGGGAGATCGTGTCTCCCTGCTCTGCTGCAGAATGTAACTGTATAGGCGAGCTGCGCACACGCCGATACAGTTACAGTAGCGTAGCTCCGGGTGGGCCCCTTCAGAGTGCTGGGCCTGGGGCAGTGGCCCCTGTTGTGAATTCTGTTATCGAACTCCCTCCTGTGGTCATGAATGGTACTTCGGCGAGTTCTGTCCATGGACTCCCTCTGGTGGCTATGAGTGGAGTTGCTGCTTCTGAGGTTCCTTCCACAGGTGACGTAGGTTATTCTTTGGCTGGCTGCTCTATTTCACTCCACTCAGATCGTTACTCCATGCCAGCTGTCAATGTTCTTGTACTGGTTCTGTTCGCTCTTGGATCTTTCTGGAGACCTGTCTACTCCAGCAGAAGCTAAGTTCCAGCTAGTTAATTATTTGTTCATTGTTTCCTTGTCCAGCTGGCTATCATGATTTTTCCTTACTAGCTGGAAGCTCTGGGATGCAGAGTGGCACCTCCACACCGTGAGTCGGTGCGGAGGTCTTTTTGCACACTCTGCGTGGTCTTTTGTAGTTTTTGTGCTGACCGCAAAGATACCTTTCCTATCCTCAGTCTGTTTAGTAAGTCGGGCCTCCCTTTGCTGAAACCTGTTTCATTTCTGTGTTTGTGACTTTCATCTTAACTCACAGTCAATATATGTGGGGGGCTGCCTTTTCCTTTGGGGAATTTCTCTGAGGCAAGGTAGGCTTTATATTCTATCTTTAGGGCTAGCTAGCTCTTAGGCTGTGAAGAGGCGTCTAAGTCGTGTTAGGTACGCTCCACGGCGATTTCTAGTTGTGTGATAGGATTAGGGGATGCGGTCAGCAGAGCTCCCACTTCCCAGAGCTTGTCCTGTATGAGTTTAACCATCAGGTCATCCCGGGTGCTCCTAACCACCAGGTCATAACAGTACAGCTGGCCCAAAGTATTAATGCATCTCAATAGAGGGATAAGAGAAGTTCTGAGACCATTTTTTTTTCTCTGCAGTGTTTTTTGTCTTTCTTTTCCCCTAAACCTTTGGGTGGTTCAGGACACAGGTGTAGATATGGACATTCAAGGTCTGTCCTCTTGTGTGGATCATCTCACTGCAAGGGTACAAAACATTCAAGATTTTGTGGTTCAGAATCCGATGTTAGAGCCTAGAATTCCAATTCCTGATTTGTTTTCTGGAGATAGATCTAAGTTCCTGAATTTCAAAAATAATTGTAAACTGTTTCTAGCTTTGAAACCCCACTCCTCTGGTGACCCCGTTCAACAAGTAAAAATCATTATTTCTTTGTTGCGTGGTGACCGTCAAGACTGGGCATTTTCCCTTGCGCCAGGAGATCCTGCATTGCGGAATGTAGATGCGTTTTTTCTGGCGCTTGGGTTGCTTTATGATGAACCGAATTCAGTGGATCAGGCAGAGAAAATCTTGCTGGCTTTGTGTCAGGGTCAGGATGAAGCGGAGGTGTACTGTCAGAAGTTTAGAAAGTGGTCTGTGCTTACTCAGTGGAATGAGTGTGCCCTGGCGGCAATTTTCAGAAAGGGTCTTTCTGAAGCCCTTAAGGATGTCATGGTGGGATTTCCTATGCCTGCTGGTCTGAATGAGTCTATGTCCTTGGCCATTCAGATCGATCAGCGCTTGCGTGAGCGCAAAGCTGTGCACCATTTGGCGGTATTCTCTGAGCATAGGCCTGAGCCTATGCAATGTGATAGGACTTTGACCAGAGCTGAACGGCAAGAACACAGAAGTCGGAATGGGCTGTGTTTTTACTGTGGTGAATCCACTCATGCTATCTCCGATTGTCCTAAGTGCACTAAGCGGTTCGCTAGGTCTGCCACCATTGGTACGGTACAGTCTAAATTTCTTTTGTCCGTTACTCTGATTTGCTCTTTGTCGTCCTATTCTGTTATGGCATTTGTGGATTCAGGCGCTGCCCTGAATTTGATGGACTTGGAGTTTGCCAGGCGCTGTGGTTTTTTCTTGGAGCCCTTGCAGTGTCCTATCCCATTGAGAGGAATTGATGCTACGCCTTTGGCCAAGAATAAGCCTCAGTACTGGACTTAATTGACCATGTGCATGGCTCCTGCACATCAGGAGGATATTCGCTTTTTGGTGTTGCATAATCTGCACGATGTGGTCGTTTTGGGGTTGCCATGGCTACAGGTCCATAATCCAGTATTGGATTGGAAATGTATGTCTGTGTCCGGCTGGGGTTGTCAGGGGGTACATGGTGATGTTCCATTGCTGTCAATTTCCCCTTCCACTCCTTCTGAGGTCCCTGAGTTTTTGTCAGATTACCGGGATGTATTTGAAGAGCCCAAATCCGGTGACTTACCTCCTCATAGGGATTGCGATTGTGCTATTAATTTGATTCTTGGTAGTAAGTTTCCTAAGGGCCGACTGTTTAATTTATCTGTGCCGGAGCACGCCGCTATGCGGAGTTATATAAAGGAATCCTTGGAGAAAGGTCATATTCGCCCATCGTCATCACCGTTGGGAGCAGGGTTCTTTATTGTGGCCAAGAAGGATGGCTCTTTGAGACCTTGTATTGATTACCGCCTTCTTAATAAGATCACAGTCGAATTTCAGTACCCTTTGCCGCTGCTGTCTGATTTGTTTGCTCGGATTAAGGGGGCTAGTTGGTTTACCAAGATAGATCTTCGAGGGGCGTATAATCTTGTGCGAATTAAACAGGGCGATGAATGGAAAACAGCATTTAATACGCCCGAGGGCCATTTTGAGTACCTGGTTATGCCATTCGGGCTTTCTAATGCTCCATCTGTGTTTCAGTCCTTTATGCATGACATCTTCCGAGAGTACCTGGATAGATTCATGATTGTATATTTGGATGATATTTTGGTCTTTTCGGATGATTGGGAGTCTCATGTGAAGCAGGTCAGAATGGTGTTCCAGGTCCTTCGTGCGAATTCCTTGTTTGTGAAGGGGTCGAAATGTCTCTTTGGGGTTCAGAAGGTTTCATTTTTGGGTTTAATTTTTTCCCCTTCTACTATCGAGATGGACCCTGTTAAAGTTCAGGCCATTTATGATTGGACTCAGCCGACATCTGTGAAAAGCCTGCAGAAGTTCCTGGGCTTTGCTAATTTTTACCGTCGCTTCATCACTAATTTTTCTAGTGTTGCGAAACCGTTGACTGATTTGACCAAGAAAGGTGCTGATGTGGTCAATTGGTCCTCTGCGGCTGTAGAGGCTTTTCAGGAGTTGAAGCGTCATTTTTCTTCTGCCCCTGTGTTGTGCCAGCCAGATGTTTCGCTCCCGTTTCAGGTCGAGGTTGATGCTTCTGAGATTGGAGCAGGGGCTGTTTTGTCGCAAAGAAGTTCTGATGGCTCGGTGATGAAACCATGTGCCTTCTTTTCTAGAAAATTCTCGCCTGCTGAGCGCAATTATGATGTTGGCAATCGAGAGTTGTTAGCCATGAAGTGGGCATTCGAGGAGTGGCGACATTGGCTTGAAGGAGTCAAGCATCGCGTGGTGGTCTTGACTGATCACAAGAATTTGACTTATCTCGAGTCTGCCAAACGGTTGAATCCTAGACAGGCTCGATGGTCGCTGTTTTTCTCCCATTTTGATTTTGTGGTTTCGTACCTTCCGGGCTCTAAGAATATGAAGGCTGATGCCCTGTCAAGGAGTTTTGTGCCTGACTCTCCGGGTGTTCCTGAGCCGGCGGGTATTCTCAAAGAGGGGGTAATTTTGTCTGCCATCTCCCCTGATTTGCGGCGCATGCTGCAGAAGTTTCAGGCTGATAGACCTGACCGTTGTCCAGCGGAGAAACTGTTTGTCCCTGATAGATGGACTAGTAGAGTTATCTCTGAGGTTCATTGTTCGGTGTTGGCGGGTCATCCTGGAATCTTTGGTACCAGAGATTTGGTGGCTAGATCCTTTTGGTGGCCTTCTTTGTCACGGGATGTGCATTCTTTTGTGCAGTCCTGTGGGACTTTTGCTCGGGCTAAGCCCTGCTGTTCTCGTGCCAGTGGGTTGCTTTCGCCCTTGCCGGTCCCGAAGAGGCCCTGGACGCATATTTCCATGGATTTTATTTCCGATCTCCCTGTCTCTCAAAGGATGTCGGTCATTTGGGTGGTTTGTGATCGCTTCTCTAAGATGGTCCATTTGGTACCCTTGTCTAAATTGCCTTCCTCCTCTGATTTGGTGCCATTGTTTTTCCAGCATGTGGTTCGTTTGCATGGCATTCCAGAGAACATCGTCTCGGACAGAGGTTCCCAGTTTGTTTCGAGGTTTTGGCGGTCCTTTTGTGCTAAGATGGGCATTGATTTGTCTTTTTCTTCGGCTTTTCATCCTCAGTCAAATGGCCAAACCGAACGAACTAATCAGACTTTGGAAACATATCTTAGATGCTTTGTTTCTGCTGATCAGGATGATTGGGTGTCCTTCTTGCCTTTGGCTGAGTTCGCCCTTAGTAATCGGGCCAGCTCGGCTACTTTGGTTTCGCCTTTCTTCTGTAATTCTGGTTTCCATCCTCGTTTCTCTTCAGTGCAGGTTGAGCCTTCGAACTGTCCTGGTGTGGATACGGTGGTGGACAGGTTGCAGCAGATTTGGACTCATGTGGTGGACAATTTGACATTGTCCCAGGAGAAGGCTCAACGTTTCGCTAACCGCCGGCACTGTGTTGGTCCCTCACTTTGTGTTGGGGATTTGGTTTGGTTATCATCTCATCATGTTCCTATGAAGGTTTCCTCTCCTAAGTTTAAGCCTCGTTTCATTGGTCCGTGTAAGATTTCTGAAGTTCTCAATCCTTTGTCATTTCGTTTGGCCCTTCCAGCTTCTTTTGCCATCCATAATGTGTTCCATAGGTCGTTATTGCGGAGATACGTGGTGCCTATGGTTCCCTCCGTTGATCCTCCTGCCCCGGTGTTGGTCAAGGGGGAGTTGGAGTATGTGGTGGAGAAGATTTTGGATTCTCGTATTTCGAGATGGAAACTCCAGTACCTGGTCAAGTGGAAGGGTTATGGTCAGGAAGATAATTCCTGGGTTTTTGCCTCTGATGTTCATGCTGCCGATCTAGTTCGTGCCTTTCATTTGGCTCGTCCTGATCGGCCTGGGGGCTCTGGTGAGGGTTCGGTGACCCCTCCTCAAGGGGGGGGGTACTGTTGTGAATTCTGTTATCGAACTCCCTCCTGTGGTCATGAATGGTACTTTGGCGAGTTCTCTCCATGGACTCCCTCTGGTGGCTGTGAGTGGAGCTGCTGCTTCTGAGGTTCCTTCCACAGGTGACGTAGGTTATTCTTTGGCTGGCTGCTCTATTTCACTCCACTCAGATCGTTACTCCATGCCAGCTGTCAATGTTCTTGTACTGGTTCTATTCGCTCTTGGATCTTTCTGGTGACCTGTCTACTCCAGCAGAAGCTAAGTTCCAGCTAGTTAATTATTTGTTCATTGTTTCGTTGTCCAGCTGGCTATCATGATTTTTCCTTACTAGCTGGAAGCTCTGGGATGCAGAGTGGCACCTCCGCACCGTGAGTCGGTGCGGAGGTCTTTTTGCACACTCTGCGTGGTCTTTTGTAGTTTTTGTGCTGACCGCAAAGATACCTTTCCTGTCCTCAGTCTGTTTAGTAAGTCGGGCCTCCCTTTGCTGAAACCTGTTTCATTTCTGTGTTTGTGACTTTCATCTTAACTCACAGTCAATATATGTGGGGGGCTGCCTTTTCCTTTGGGGAATTTCTCTGAGGCAAGGTAGGCTTTATTTTCTATCTTTAGGGCTAGCTAGCTCTTAGGCTGTGAAGAGGCGTCTAGGTCGTGTTAGGTACGCTCCACGGCTATTTCTAGTTGTGTGATAGGATTAGGGGTTGCGGTCAGCAGAGCTCCCACTTCCCAGAGCTTGTCCTGTATGAGTTTAACCATCAGGTCATCCCGGGTGCTCCTAACCACCAGGTCATAACAGGCCCCCTCTGCTCCCCCGGTTGCTATGCTACTGCTTCACATGGAGTCAAGGTCATCCAATTGATCTGCGCAGTTTAGAGGAATAGGTGGTGGCCACGCTGCGACAGCTGCACAGCAAAAGAGGAAGCAAGGTGCAAAAGCAGAGCTGCCGGCCCCTAGCCAGTATTTTGGCTGATGCTGTACATCACGGCAATTAACTGAGCATACCATAGCCAGCTCAAAGGAGTTTCCTGGTGTGGAATTTCTTGACAAAACACAGGTGATTTGCACCCTGTGCCATCTGAGGCATAAATGTTCTGAACCTGAGCACCACATGATTGACAAGGCATCTGAATGCGAAGCACAAGCTGCAGTGGAGTACACACCTGAAAAGCCAGGAAAGATCTGAGACTCCTCCTGCTCCCTCTTCTATTCCGGTCTCAGCCTCTTGCCCCCACTTCCAAGCCACAGGGCCACCTGTTCCTTGCAATGAGAGGATGTAACAGTACCATCATCAGTGTCTCCAAGCATCTCTACATTGTCCCATGAAAGAGTTCAGCTATCAAGCCCTCAAACACTGGAGAGACAGAGGAAGTCCCCCATACCCACCCACAAGCCATGGTCCTGATTGGCAGAATTTAAAAATTCTAGGCCTTTGAAATGCTGTCATTTCGGATGGGAGAGACAGACATTTTTTTAAAAAATGTATGACCGTGGCTGTCCCACAGTACATGGTTCCCAGCCACCATTACTTTTTCAAGCGTGCTTTCCCTGCACAGCACGAACATGCTGCAGACAAAATCGTGTGCACACTGTTGAGTGCCATCAGGGGCAAGGTCCATATAACCACCAATACGTGGACCAGTAAGCACTGGCAGGGGCAATATATCTCCCTAACTGCTCACTGGGTATATTTAGTGGCGGCTGAGCCTGAGGCAGAAAACTTTTTGGTGCATGTGCTACAACCACTGAGGATTGCTGTATGTTTCTCTGTCCATGTTGCCACCTTCTCCCAATCCATTTCCTGCATCGCCTCCTCATCTGGTCAGTGTAACACCTGCACCTTCAGGTTCAGCCCAGCCAGGAGGAAATTACAGCAGGCTTTTCTGAAACTCATCTGTTTGGGGGAAAAATTCGACACCATGCTGGAACTGTGGATGGGGATCAAACAACAGACCGATGAGTAATTGTTGCCACTTCAACATATGTAATGCAATCTTATAACCCTAAGGCCATATACAGTAGCTCCTGATGAATTTTTATCCAATGCACCCTGGGATATAGGTAATCAGAACATGTATAGATTTGGACGATCCCTAGTATGCCCTAAAAAGGGCCCAAATCAGAATGAAAAGACTCAGTGCTTGAAATCCAGCACAAAGCATCCCTGTAATTGGGGTGATTATAAAAAGCCCCAAACCTGGGTTAAAATACAAGCGCTGGAGTAACAGATCAGTCAAATAAGAGCCGCAGCAAGGTGCACGGGATGGGATGGCGGTAGAGAGGACTAGACGCACCATAAATGCACGTATGTTCAAATTTGTAAGGGATAAGTTCGGTGTGGTGGTGCGGCATCGCCAGCTGGAGGGTGACAATTCGGCTCTCCTGAGGTCAGATGGCGTCCATCTCACTGATATCGGTTTGGATATCCTGTTGTCTGGGCTGCAAGATGGGATAGAACAAGCGTTGTACTTGATGGGTGGGGGTCGGAGTCCCGTGAAGGTCTACACGGGATCCTCCATGGCTGTTTCAACAATAGGAAGCACCGGAAAGTTGAGGCGAAGTAGGCTGACTTGCCTGTAGATGTTACAAGGCATTTGGCTACTGGTCTGTTGTGAAGTTGAAAGTGCTTCCTTCCATTGTTATATATGTTATATATGAAAAAAGAAATTAAAGCTGTGACCCTCACCCAGCAATTTACTTGTGTTGTCTCTTTATTGGGAGACGGAATACTACTTGGGAGGGGGAGGGAGAGTGGTTTTGCTGGTGCGATGTTTATGGGGGGTCGCCGCAGTCTGGATGGCACAGCACTGTTTAAGGAGTGTGTCACTGACTGCGGTGCCCCCCTCCCCAACCCATTCCATTACTTGGTACTTTCCCTCCCCCCCCTTTCTTTTTGGTTATGGGAAAAATGGTCTGGCCCGTTTTGGTTGGCCAATGGTAGCTCTTAGGGCGATTCAGCCCCACCTCCCACTTGTACCTGGTATATAGCAGCAGTAGCTGCGTGGTTCCTCCTCTTCCCCTTTGGGTCCCGGAGGTGCTCGTCCCGCCCTCCCTCCCCTATGTTTGGGTAGTTTTAATATTTGTTACTGCATAAATGTCGCAGGCACAGCGGCTGTTTCAACAATAGGAAGCACCGGAAAGTTGAGGCTAAGTAGGCTGACTTGCCTGTAGATGTTACAGGGCATTTGGCTACTGGTCTGTTGTGAAGTTGAAAGTGCTTCCTTCCATTGTTATATATGAAAAAAGAAATTAAAGTTGTGACCCTCACCCTGCAATTTACTTGTGTTGTCTCTTTATTGGGAGACGGAATACTACTTGGGAGGGGGAGGGAGAGTGGTTTTGCTGGTGCGATGTTTATGGGGGGTCGCCGCAGTCTGTAAGGTATGCACACTACACCAAAATAATAAAATGTAATAATTTTATTGACACACAATTACAAAAAGAAGGAAAATTGTCCATCATGGGTAAGAGGGGATGAATCAACAGCCACAAATTTAACAGGGTCTTTCAGCCTGACTGTCCCTGGAGCGCCCCCAGGGGCCGTGGGGTACTCGGATCCAGGCCCTTCCATTCTCAGTGGGGATGTCACGGTGGCGGACCCGGTCCGTGGCCCTCGGGAGGTCCGTTGAAGTTGTGGGGGGAAAGGTCTTTAAAGGGATAATGTTCGCGATGCCACCTGTGGTATTCGGTGACCGACGCTGCCCAGGGATCCGCTGGGGTGATGTGATGGCAGCTAGATGGTATACCTTCCCACAGGTGAAGTATGTCCCCAGGGCTTCCCAGAATGTAGATGGTGGATGGTGGATGATGTAAGACACAGTGAATGAGGACACAAGGTTGCAGTCTCTTTACCTTTACTGAAGGCTTCAGCATCCACAGTCCAGGGTAGGGACCACAGGGCAGGCAGAGTCCAGCCAGTCTGAAGGCAAATCCAGAGTCCCCTTATTCAGGTGGAAATCAATAGCCTTCCTCTAGCGCCTGGGCGCTGTAGTACCTCCCTGCTGAGCAACTCGGTAAGGTCCTCACAACTATTGTAGATGTTAAGTCTCTTCTCTCTGTCCCCCTGACGGATAGGACAAACCCGTATGACGGGTGGCCTGAGGCTTTTTATAGGGACCCTAGTGACGCCCCGGCCCCCACAAGTTGCCACCCTGCCTCCTGGGTAAATGGTCGGGCAGCTAACGTGGAATTAACTGTCCTGACAGTCTCTGAAGTAATGACATAGAGCTCTTTACTCCCTCGGTGTTCTGGCTACCGGTCCTGTGCTTCAGAAAGAGGCAGCTTGCTTCTAGCTGGTCTCCCTTTGATGTTTCACTCCTGTTGCTATGACTTCGTTGCTCACTCACTGCAACACAATTCCTTTCGTGTCCTTTCTTAGGATGCTGCTGCAGGCAGGCGCAGCTCCATGTACCTTCCTTCCGTAGGCTGCAGTCTGGAGCTGGCTGGAACCCAACCCAGCCAGCCTCTGCCAAACTCGGTCAGGACCCACTGACCATCTCCTTCTCCCTCCAGTCAGCTTCTGTCCCTTTCTCTGACTTTCTGACCAACTTCCTCCCCAACCCACCAGTTTTACCCAAGTGTGAGGAGTGCCCTAATAGATATAAGCATGGCTCCCCCTGGTGGACTGGAGTGTGAAGTGTGTGTAGTGGTTGTGATACCTGGACAGAAGATCTCCTTCATTGCCTTCAGACATAACATCACTCCCCCTGGTGGAAGAATAACATTACTGCAATGAACCAGGACTCTGGGGCGCTGCATCCCTATCTTATTACGAGTCACAACTTGGGCATCAATCAAATTAAAGGAAGAACCGCAGTCAAAAGCAGTGGTCACCACAGGACCGCCATCAAGTTCCAATTCCACCTGGAGCACAATTTTTGCAAGCGAGAAAAAATGTATCAATAGAAAAATACAGGGGCCAAAGGCACAGTCAGCTCACCAACAGACCAGAGGAGCACGTGAACCCGTCCTGACCAAGATGTAGCAACAGCTGAAGACGTAAAAAATAGTGGGTTGTCTCTACAGTGCCTTCTCTCTTTCTCCATAACTGAGACTGACCCAATCTCCAT
Organism: Ranitomeya imitator; assembly: GCF_032444005.1. Taxonomy (NCBI): domain Eukaryota; kingdom Metazoa; phylum Chordata; class Amphibia; order Anura; family Dendrobatidae; genus Ranitomeya; species Ranitomeya imitator. The sequence goes on from NC_091283.1 coordinate 668,654,092, forward strand.
GGGCTCAGATACAGGTGCAGTGTCAATTTGGAGATACAAAGGAGTCTCTTGTTGCATCACCCCTCTAGCACGGAGTCTCCAGTCCATCCGCACCGCCTGCATCATGGCGTCCTCCAGGGTTATCAGGAGGAGGATGAAGTGCCAGAGCGTCCTTTAGATGGTCAGACAGGCCCTTGCGGAACAACCCCCTCAGGGCAGCGTCGCTCCAAGATACTTTGGCTGCCCAATGTCTAAATTCTGAGCAGAACCATTCAGATGGAGTGTCTCGCCTGTGTCACACTCATCACCATATCCTCTGCCAGACGCACGCTATCAGGCTCATCATAAATGTTCCCCAGAGCCTCAAAGAACAGGCTCACAGACATACGTTCAGGAGCAGAGGAAGAGAGAGAGAGAGAAAGCCCATGCCTGTAGAGCCCCCTTAACAAGGATATTATGATTCCCACCCTCTGCCCTTCATTTCCAGAGGCCCAGGGACGCAATTCGAAAAACAGCTTGCATCTCTCCTTGAAGACCCTAAACATTCTTTTATCTCTGGAAAAATTGTCGAGTAACTTTACCGGTGGCTCAGGCTCTGCTAGGGATACATCAATGAGGCACCCCTCCTGGAACCCCAGTGGAGCAGACCCCTATAAAGCACCTGCCACATCTCTCTGCACCTGTTGGTGTGAGTGGACCAGGGCTTGCTGCCCCATGGACAGCTTCTGCATAAGCTAGGAGAGCTCATTAATCTGCCCTGTGAGAGACTGTACCGGATCCATACCATATTAACACCGCTCCACAAGGGAAAAAGACTGTACGGTCAGCTATAATGTCACAACTCACGGGTATTACTGCTGAGGGGGGAGCTGCACACAGCACCAAGCAAAGTGCTGGGTAACTAACCAGGTAACAACCAGGACCTGAACCATGTGATAGAGTAGGAGGTGGTTGAGGCAGAGCCATATGGGGTGTACAGGAGACGAAGAACACAGGAGAGTAGTCAAACAAGCTAAGATCAGAACCAGGAAATCACGAGGTACCAAAGGGATGAGACAGGGAATTGTCAGAAGAGAAGCCAGATGTCAGAAATCCAAAAGAACAAACAAGCAGAGTAAAACACTGAGGGCAAGGAAAACAATTGGAAACCGAGCACACACTCCAGGGGTCAGGCACACAGACTAGACGAAGGTATAGCTGACAGGGGATCCTAGTCTGGAGTGAGTATAAATACAACTCCCAGATCCAAAGGGAAGCCAGGAAGATTAACCCTGAGAGAACAGGACATTAACCGTGTCCTAACCATGACAACAGGCATCACTGGAGCATGTCTGGGGGATATACCTCCTACCGTGGATAGCTTATCATTGCCTCTGGGCAGCCTGGCACACAAAAGAGAATACATGCTGCTGTCCTTGCACAATGACCACCAAGCTGCCCAGATTGTTACCAGTGCTGATTACTGATTTCACCCTGCTGAATTCCTGCTACAATGAAAATCTGCCATCCTTTCTTCTGTCACAGTAGCGTGATCAGAAAATATGGGAATAGAAGCACACACTGGTAGACCCATTTCTGACTGGAGGAGAGAGGACCCTGACCGCGATGACTTACAAACAATTAAAAAAAAAATCAAACATACACATATATGGTATCGCCGTGTTCAGAATTGCATGATCAATAAAAGAAAAGGATTAACCTGATCGTTAAACGGCATAGCAATAAAAGAAGTCAAAACGACAGAATTACTTTTTTCGGCTGCCGTGACATTGCATTAAAATGCATTAACGGGTGACCAAAAGATCGCATCTGCACCAAAATAGTATCATTAAATGTCTCAACTCGGCGTCCAAAAAATAAGCCCTCACCCAACCCTAGATCACGAAAAATGGAGACGTTACGGGTATCAGAATATGGGACACTTTTTTTTTTTAGGCTCTTTTTTATCTACTTGGTGAAAAAAAATTCCAGACATGTTTGGTGTCTATGAACTTGTAATGACCTGAAGAATCAGTGGCTGGTCAGTTTTATCATTTAGTGAACCTAGTAAAAAAAAGCCAATTTCGCAGATTTAGATCTCGGCTTCAAGAAAATGGCCGCCGCGATCTCCATCTGCGCACGCGCGGCCTCCCGCGGCCATTTTCCTGAAGCCCCGGGAAGCAGAGCACTTCATCTGCGCACGCGCGGCCTCAGGAAGATGGCGGCCGCCACCACCGAGAAACCAGTGATTAACCCGGCTCTGCTGCTCACATTGGATACCGTGCTGCTGCGTCACCTCACCTGTGGAAGGTACCCTGCTCATGTCATACCACTCATTATCCCCGCACCTCTGCCATCACCACACCACTGCTGCAACCCCCCCATGGACACCAGGCCATGGCATCGCCCACCTAATCAGGAAGGGACCCTGCTCAGGTGCACGCCGTACCGCATAACCCCACTCTGCCGACACCATGCCTCCTGTGACCCTGCTCTGCCACCACCAGCCCTCAGGTAAGATACTGTAAATTCGGACTATAAGACGGACCCCCATCTTATGAAAAAATCTTTTCTTCTGCAATTTTCACCTCAAATTTGGGGTGCATCTTATGGTCCGGTGCGTCTTATAGTCTGAAAAGTCTTATAGTCTGAAAAATACGGTATATAATTTGGAAGGGTTTAAAAACTGGAGCCTAAAAGGAGTAGAAAGATTTACACATGTTTTAGGAGGCAAATACACTCAAGGAGTTCGGAAAAATACAAAATGAATATGGACTACCCAACACGGAATTTTACAAGTATCTTCAGTTATGACATGCATATAAGGCAGGGGATCCCGTCCTAAATAACAGAGTGACCAAAAATGATGTAATACAGAGAATAGCTAGCTCACATAACTCTGGGGGACTAATCTCATTACTTTACAGGTATCTGTTGGACCTTATATTAATAAAACACCTCATACAGTAAAAATGTATAATAATAATAAAAAAAGAAAATGGGAGGGCATAATAGGCCCTATTAAAGAGGGGCTGTGGTATGAAATATTGGAAAGAGTTCCTCAGTCGTCTTTGAGTGAATTCCATAGATTTTCCCACTTACAGGTATTACACCAGTCATATACAGACTCCCTATGTTCTAGATGTAAAACATCTGCTGCTAACATGCTTCATATGATGTGGACATGCTCCTCTTTGGAAACTTTCTGGAGGGGTATAATAGCGATTTTTAATAGAACACATTCAGTCGATACAGATCTCTCACCATTAGTATGTTTACTGGGATATATAGAAGATCTGAGCACTGACGAATATGGCAAAATAGCAGTAGCATGCATGTCATACATGGCCAGGAAATTGATAGCCCAGCACTGGTTATCATAACAGGTGCCCACAGTAACAGAATTTATAAATAAAATTAATTGGCTATTAAATCTCTAAGTTCAAAAAAATTTGGGCTCCATGGATTGACGGCACTGGCTTAGCATCTAGAGAACTGCAAAGATTTCGACTAGGTCTGTTTTGATTTATGTATAGATTCAATTTAAATACATAATAGATGTTATATTCCATGTTGGGCAGCTTTACTCACGTATATATTGTAACTATGCCAAACCAAGATCTAGATTCCCCATTGATATTGTTATGATTGTGGTTATTTACAGTATATTGCAAGACTTCTAATCTGCTGTATACAGTTCTGTGAAATATTTATCTTAAGATGTTATGTTTAAAAGGGTGACATGTTGTGGGGGGATAGAAGAGGGACTGGGTCCCTTTAATGGCTGAGGTTGTTGTTGTGTACTGTTGTGTTAAAAAATAATTTTAATAATAAAAAATATTTGATTAAAAAAAAAATTGCATTCGATTTGGAAATCAAGGTGACCCAGAGTCTGGAGGAAGAGTGGATATGCACACAATCAAAGCTGAGGTGTAGTGTGAAGTTTCCACAATCAGTGATGGTTTGGAGAGCCATGTCATCTGCTGGTGTATGTCCACTGTGTTTTATCAAGACCAAAGTCAGTGCAGGCATCTACCAGGAAATTTTGTTAACAACTTTTTTGGAGATGGAAATTGCATTCTCCTGCAGGACTTGGCACCTGTCCACATTGTCAAAAGTACCAATACCTGGTTTGAAAACAACAGTATCACTGTGCTTGATTGGCCAACAAACTCTTACTCACCTGACCTTAACCCCATAAGAGAATCTATGGGGTATTGTCAACAGGAAGATGAGAGCAGGGGCGTCGGTACCATGAGGCGAGTTGAGCTCTTTGGCTCAGGCGGCACTGCCGTCCCTGAAGAGAGGGGGCGGCAGATTCTGTCGGTGTAGTAACTGGATTTGGGTCGGAGACGCAGGTTCAGTTACTACGCTATTGAGTCTATTCAGAGCTCCGTCCTGGATCTCCTCATCCAGCCCTCCCCAACTCATGTGACATCATCACAGGTCCTGACGCTGAAGTCGCTCTTCTCCATGCATCTCCTGGGGTTGCTCATGGATGGCTGCTCTGTGCACACAGGACCTGTGATGAGGTCACACGAGGGGAGGAGTCAGCGGTCACATGATCAGGGTCCTCGTGTATGCAGGACTCTGCTGTGCTGGTTGTCTCATGGTGCTGGATGAGGGGAAGGGTATGTGTAGGCTCAGGAGGGGTTTGCAGGGTGGATGTAGCAGAGCCGTGTGTGTACGAGGTGTATGGAGCAGAGCCGTGTGTGTTCGAGGTGTGCGGAGCAGAGCCAGGTGTGTACAAGATGTACGGAGCAGAGCCATGTGTGTACGATTTTTGCAGAGCAGAGACGCGTGTGTACTTGGTGTATGCAGCGGAGCCGTGTGTGTACTTGGTGTATGGAGCGGAGCCGTGTGTGTACGAGGTGTACGGAGCGGAGCCATGTGTGTGCGAGGTGTACAGAGCGGAGCCATATGTGTATGAGGTGTATGGAGCAGAGCTGTGTGTGTACGAGGTGTGCGGAGCAGAGCCGTGTGTGTACGAGGTGTACGGAGCAGTGCCATGTGTACTTGGTGTATGGAGCAGAGCCATGTGTGTACGAGGTGTACGGAGCAGAGCCGTGTGTATGAGGTGTACGGAGCGGAGCCATGTGTGTGCGAGGTGTATGGAGCGGAGCCGTGTGTGTACGAGGTGTACGGAGTGGAGCCATATGTGTATGAGGTGTATGGAGCAGAACCATGTGTGTACGAGGTGTATAGAGCAGAGCCATGTGTGTACGAGGTGTATGGAGCAGAGCCGTGTGTGTACGAGGTGTATGGTGCAGAGCCGGGTGTGTACAAGATGTACAGAGCGGAGCCATATGTGTACGATCTGTGCGGAGCAGAGACACGTGTGTACTTGGTGTATGGAGCGGAGCCATGTGTGTACTTGGTGTATGGAGCGGAGCCATGTGTGTACGAGGTGTACGGATCGGAGCCGTGTGTGTACAAGGTGTTCGGAGTGGAGCCATGTGTGTGCAAGGTGTACGGAGCGGAGCCATGTGTGTACGAGGTGTGCAGAACGGAGCCGTGTGTGTACGAGGTGTACGAAGCAGAGCCGTGTGTGTACGAGGTGTACAGAGCGGAGTCGTGTGTGTACGAGGTGTACGGAGGGGATCCGTGTGTGTACGAGGTGTACGGAGAGGAGCCATGTATGTATGTGGTGTACGGAATGGAGCCGTGTGTGTAGGAGGTGTGTGGAGCGGAGCCGTGTGTGTACGAGGTGTGTGGAGCGGAGCCGTGTGTATGAGGTGTACGGAGTGGAGCCGTGTGTGTACGAGGTGTATGGAGCAGAGCCGTGTGTGTTAGAGGTGTGCGGAGCAGAGCCGGGTGTGTACAAGATGTACGGAGCGGAGCCATGTGTGTACGATTTGTGCGGAGCAGAGACGCGTGTGTACTTGGTGCATGGAGTGGAGCCGTGTGTGTACTTGGTGTATGGAGCGGAGCCGTGTGTGTACTTGGTGTACAAAGTAGAGCTGTGTGTGTACTTGGTGTACGGAGCAGAGCCGTGTGTGTACGAGGTGTACGGAGCAGTGCCATGTGTACTTGGTGTATGGAGCAGAGCCATGTGTGTACGAGGTGTACGGAGCGGAGCCGTGTGTATGAGGTGTACGGAGCGGAGCCATGTGTGTGCGAGGTGTATGGAGCGGAGCCGTGTGTGTACGAGGTGTACGGAGTGGAGCCATATGTGTATGAGGTGTATGGAGCAGAACCATGTGTGTACGAGGTGTATAGAGCAGAGCCATGTGTGTACGAGGTGTATGGAGCAGAGCCGTGTGTGTACGAGGTGTATGGTGCAGAGCCGGGTGTGTACAAGATGTACAGAGCGGAGCCATATGTGTACGATTTGTGCGGAGTAGAGACACGTGTGTACTTGGTGTATGGAGCGGAGCCATGTGTGTACTTGGTGTATGGAGCGGAGCCATGTGTGTACGAGGTGTACGGATCGGAGCCGTGTGTGTACAAGGTGTTCGGAGTGGAGCCATGTGTGTGCAAGGTGTACGGAGCGGAGCCATGTGTGTACGAGGTGTGCAGAACGGAGCCGTGTGTGTACGAGGTGTACGAAGCAGAGCCGTGTGTGTACGAGGTGTACGGAGCGGAGTCGTGTGTGTACGAGGTGTACGGAGGGGAGCCGTGTGTGTACGAGGTGTACGGAGAGGAGCCATGTGTGTATGTGGTGTACGGAATGGAGCCGTGTGTGTAGGAGGTGTGTGGAGCGGAGCCGTGTGTGTACGAGGTGTGTGGAGCGGAGCCGTGTGTATGAGGTGTACGGAGTGGAGCCGTGTGTGTACGAGGTGTATGGAGCAGAGCCGTGTGTGTTAGAGGTGTGCGGAGCAGAGCCGGGTGTGTACAAGATGTACGGAGCGGAGCCATGTGTGTACGATTTGTGCGGAGCAGAGACGCGTGTGTACTTGGTGTATGGAGTGGAGCCGTGTGTGTACTTGGTGTATGGAGCGGAGCCGTGTGTGTACTTGGTGTACAAAGTAGAGCTGTGTGTGTACTTGGTGTACGGAGCGGAGCCATGTGTGTACGAGGTGTACGGAGGGGAGCCGTATGTGTATGAGGTGTACGCAGTGGAGGCGGGTGTGTACGAGGTGTGTGGAGCGGAGCCGTGCGTGTACGATGTCATGTATGGTTAGGAGCAAATTTCATATCTCCCAACCATCTCGGATCCAGCGGGACAGTCCCAATTTTGAGAGGCTGTCCCGACCGGGAGCTTACTTTTGCTATGGACACAGGAGTACACGGCGGAGCCCCGAGGAGCACTTTAAAACTCGCACGTGACATTCCACCGGAAGTGACGTGCTGGAAGCTGACCGGAAATGATGTAATTTCGGGAGGAGATTGTAACGGAACCATGGAGGCACTTTAGGGAATGCTTCAGATCCATCACCGTGTCCTCCTCCGACAGCGCGGACAGCGGGATCGCCTTGGAATCGGGGATGCCGGCCATGTGAGCGGATCATGATATGTCCTGCAGCGGGATGCCCAGGTGGGCATTACAATGGGAGACGGGCCGCTATAGTATCTTTATAGAATCTTTCTTTCTCTCGCTCTTTCTTTCTTTCTCTCTCTCTCTCTCTCTGTTTTTTTCCCTCTCTAATCTTTTTTTTCTTTCTCTCTGTTCTTTCTTTCTCTCTCTGTTCTTTCTCTGTGTTCTTTATTTCCCTCTCTAATCTTTTTTTCTCTCTCCTTTCTTTTTTCTCTGTTCTTTCTTTCTTTCCCCTCTTTCTTTCTTTCTTTCTTTCTTTCTTTCTTTCATTCTTTCTCTCTCTCTCTCTGTGTTCTTTCTTTCTTTTTTTCTTTCTTTCTTTCCCCTCTTTCTTTCTTTCTCTCTCTCTCTCTCTCCTTTCTTTCTTTCCCCTCTTTCTTTCTCTTCTGGTCTTTCTTTCATTCCCCTCTTTCTTTCTCTTTTCTTTCTTTCTTTCTTTCTTTCTTTCTTTCTTTCTTTCTCTTTCTCTCTCTGTTCTTTCTTTCCTTTCTTTTTCTCTTTCTTTCTTTCTCTTTCCTTCCTTCCTCCCTTTCTGTTTTCTTTCCCCTCCTTCTTTCTCTCTCTGTTATTTCTTTATCTTTCTTTCTTTCTCTCTTTCTTTCTTTCTTTCTTTCTTTCTTTCTTTCTTTCTTTCTTTCTTTCTTTCTTTCTTTCTTTCTTTCTTTCTTTCTTTCTTTCTTTCTTTCTTTCTTTCTCTCTCTCTCTGTTCTTCCTTTCCTTATAACCAACAAACAGAAAAAGGGGGCGGGGTGTTAAAAAGGTACTACTGGCCTCTCAGATCCTCAATATTAATCTGACCTGATAGCAAAATGACTATATTTGCCCATAGGATGAATAGCATATGGAAAGAGGAAAAATAAACCAGCTCACCCGTGATGCATAAACCAATCTTCGGGAGCACGGTCATGATTAAGGTAGCTTAGTCTCCAGAAACGCGTTGAGATCCTTACCCATATGGTTCGTGCTGAAGTCTGTATCCTCTATGTTTAAAGTTTGTGAATAAAGAAAACTCTTTTTTACGGATTCGGTGAAGCTGGACATTCCTTCTTTTTATGAATAGTATATACATGATCTCATTTATATGGTACAAATAAGTGGCGCTTATAAGAAAAGGATGTTATACACATACATGTTATTGTGACTTACTTGGGCAAGTGGAGGACATATCCTATGGGCAACTATAGTCATTTTGCTATCAGGTCAGATTAATATTGAGGATCTGAGAGGTCAGTAGTACCTTTTTAAAGGGAACATTTCACCCCAAAAATCGTATATGAGCTGCGGCCACCTGCATCAGGGGCTTATCTACAGCATTCTGTAATGCTGTAGATAAGCCCCGATGTAACCTGAAAGATGAGAAATAAAGGTTATATTATAATCACCCAGGGGCAGTCCCGGTCCGTTACGGGTCAGATGGGCGTCGCGGTCCGGTCCGGCTCCAGCTGTTTGCGGGAAGTCAGAAGTAACAGAAACACGCTATCAGGCCACGTTCACATGTTCAGTATGTTACCTCAGTATTTGTAAGCCAAAACCAGGAGAGTAACAATCAGAGGAAAAGTATAAAGAAACATATGCACCACTTCTGGATCTCTCACCCACTCCGGATTTGGCTTACAAATACTGAGGTAAAATACTGACCAAGTACTGAACGTGTGAATGTGGCTTTAGGCTGGTTTCACACATCCTGATATTTCCGGTACCGTAAAAAACGGTACTGGAGATATTAGTGTCCGTGTGTGCAATACGTGTGGCAACTGTGTGCCGCATCTGTACGACATGGACGCCTGCCGGGGAAGAAGCGCTACAGTAAGCACTGTTCCCCGGCCAAGGGCACACTTAAAATTAAGCAAGTTGATCACTTCACCTCAGGCGGCATTTAGTCCCTAAAGAAGTGTAAAGATCGATGTTTCAAATATATTCCTATTTAAAAGTGTATGTATTTTCCATGTGCATCAGGTTAGGCTAGTAAAGAGTAAACCAGATTTATTTGTACTGATTTTACTACGGGGGGGGGGGGGGGGGCGCCATTTTGCCGTTCGCCTCAGGCAGCAGAGAGGCTAGGTTCACCCCTGGATGAGAGACACCAGACCCAACAATGCAGACAAGCTGAAGGCTGCTATCAAAGCAACCTGGGCTTCCATATCTCAGCAGTGCCACAGGCTGATCACCTCCATGCCACACCACATTGATGTAGTAATTGATGCAAAAGGAGCCACAACCAAGTATTGAGTGCATTTACTGAACATAAATTTCAGTAGGCCAACATTTTGGATTTTAAAATCAGTTTTTCAAGCTGGTGTTATAAAGTATTCTAATTTACTGAGATAATGACTTTTGGGTTTTCATTGGCTGTAAGCCATAATCATCAACAGAAATAAACACTTGCAATTGATCACTCTTTTTGTAATGACTCTATATAATACATGAGTTTCACTTTTTGTGTTGAAGAACTTAAATAAATTAACTTTATGATGATATTCTAATTTAGTGAGAAGCACTTGTATGTCACATGTCTATGTATAAAAAGAGTGTGTTAGAGAGGCAGAGTCTCTCCGAAGCAAAGAAGGTCAAAGGTTAACTAATCTCTTATAAATTTTGCCACAGAATTGCAAACCAATCAGAATTTTTTTTATTAATGTAAATAATGTGCACAAGGGGCAAGGCTGGTGGTCAATATTGGATGTTCAGCATTGCATTAAAAACAAGCATGATTTGTTTGTGCATATCACTGCATAAACTCAGGAATACATCCAGAAGTCATTGTCTGTGAATACAGTTCTCTATGTGTCGTAAAGAAAAAATGATAAAATCCATACAGGCATCTCTGGAGAGGGGACATATCACCCTCACATTGAACACATGGGATTAATTATAGTTGGCAAAGTGAGAAAGAGCTGACACTTCAACCTCCATTCAAGTAGTGATCTCCTGCCATGAACAGGTAATTTACAGCACAGATCTGCTATGAGAACCAGCCACCAAGACACGGATTAGTTTACTTAGAGACAGAGAAGTACACTTCCGTGGCAAGAGCTTCCTCTGTTCAAAGCACTGGTCATATTGCCTGCATTTTTGCCTATAAGATGAGCAGCTTATACATCTTGAAAGGCGCTATGAATAATGAGCATTATATATAGAGGTTTTAAAACAGCATATGCTTCACAGAAGGAGAGTTCGGATTATGAATCAACCACATGCAGTACAAACCTTTCAGCAATAGAAAACACTTGGCGAAATATGAAAGGAAATGTCAGGCATAGAAAGACCCTGGAGCAGCTAAAACCCTACATCAGACAATAATGGAGCAACATTCCTATCTCAAAACTCCAGCAATTGTCTTCTCACCTACCAGACATTTACAGAATGTTAAAAAAGAAGAGGGGATACTACGCAATGGAAGACATGGCCCTGCCCCAACGTTTTGGAGATGTGCTGCTTCCATCCGTTTATAATTGTTCACATTAAATGGAAAAATGTCTACCTTCTGATCTGTGCTGTATGTTCTGTGGTGAATAAAATTTGGCATCACAGTTTGTGACCATGCTTGTGGCCCGGACTTTCAATCTTCAGGAGCACACTGCCCCCAGCAAAGATACATCTTGAAAATAACTCCTTTAATGGATAATTATGTGGCAATATAAAAGGAATTAAAATTAGCAGTTATAGTTCCGGTTCTTAGAGAGTGAGTTATAATGAGCAATGACTGAAATTGGCAGAGTGATGATAAAGGGTGAGATTGAAGGGAAAAGCATGAGTCAGACTCTCACTGTGAATATGTCACTTAGGGACTTAAAATGTCAATAGCAAAATGCAAAATGCACGCAGCTGGGCTGAGCAAGATCTATTGCTAACCAGATGTTAGAAAATATTAATGCTTAGCGGAAGAAAACTCTCTGTGCAGCATAGAAGTAGTCAAATCAAATTTGCCCTAATGCCCTAAATGCATTTCCGGACGAACTCCACATGATAAGCCAAATATACAGTATTCCTTAAATGTACAAAGGTACATGATTTAAAGGGGTTTTCAAGTAAGTAATCGACTTATCCTGTGCAATAGAACAGGCTTGCATGCATGTTTTGCCTCTGCAAGATCCTGTTATTGGCAATAGTAGGATTGGGTCTTTAAAAGAGGATGAAAGAAAAAAATATATAATTTTGAAAGATTAACTTTATGAAATTTTTAAAAAGTATTTCTAATTCCCACAACATAATTCATGCCCCACTTATACAAGCCTGGTACTCTTGTTTACTTGTTGAGCATTACTTTAAAGAGGTTATCTGGGTCTTTAGTTATTTTTTCCTATGGGGTTTAACAATGCTACTCACTTAGGAGCGTTCTGAGGTATCACAGGAGCAGTTTCTATTTAAAGTCTGGCTAGTTTATCTGAGTCCTCATAAACCACATCACAGGAAAACTTAAATACAGCTTTTGTCCGGCACAAAGTAAAACATGAAGTAACAAGTCCATACTATAGTGCTGGTTAGCCCGTACAGCTTCTTAGTCCTTTTGCAAAGGCACTCAATCCTGGAGATCTACACACATACATGTATTGAGACAAACAGTTCTCACGTAAGCAAGTGAACCACACACAGGGGTTAAGATATGGTTGAGCAGCCATTCAGCTGTTCATAATCAATCTATCATGGCCGATTAACCCCTTTTAGTTCCATGGGTGCTAAAGCATTACTCCAGGTTTATCTCCCATCCGTTAGATGTCTTACAGCCAACTAACAGTTGCTAGTTGCACAGAGTAAGCCGATTACACTGGTCTACAAAAAAAAAAAAATTCTGGCATGGACTTTAAGAACAGTTTAAGACTAATTTGAGGGTGCTGAATTCAAATCTGATCTTATAATTTCTCTATCACATCACGTTTTTGCGCTATAGGTATATAGCCCATTTTCATGAATTCCATGATAAATATAAGTAGTGTATGAAAAGTGCCGATTTATATGGTTCACTAAGGTAAATTTAGTTTTCATTTAGTCTCTCAATAAATGTGAGAATATCTTTATTTTCTTTGAACATGCATAATTCCCATTTGTTATGATAACACTCTTGTTTTCTGTGCTACTGGGACAGTAGAGCTACAGCAGAGCATTGGGTGAAAACTGAATGGCCTCAGCGACAGAGTTTGGCATCTGGCGATAAGAATGTCATCCATGATCCTCTAGTGGATAGGAAGGACATGGTCTTTCTTCCCTTACACATAAAACTTGGATTGATGAAGCAGTTCGTCAAAGCTCTCAATCACAGTGGAGAATGCTTTAACGATATATGTTCAACTTTTCCTGGTCTTAGTGAAGAGAAGAAAAAGGCTGGAATATTTGATGGACCTCAAATAAGAACACTTATGAGAGACCCAAATTTTATCACATCAATGAATGAGACAGAGGAAAGAGCTTGGAATGCATTTTGTAATGTGGTGCAGAATTTTCTAGGGAATAAGAAAGCAGACAACTATGAAGAGATTGTGGAAGAGCTACTAATGAGTCTGCGAAATCTTGGATGTAGAATGAGTATCAAGATTCACTATTTACACAGCCATTTGGACTTTTTTCCAGAGAACCTTGGGGATGTGATTGTAACGCCCAAGAGACCGGGGTACCCAGCACCGGACCAATGGGGTCTGTCTCTTGAGGGGGATGTCACGGGTGGCTTGACCCGGTGCTGTGGCCTCAGGCAATGCACAGTGTAAAGGGTATCGTGAGGGGACAGGCACTTACTTGATCAGCAGCAGGTTCTCCCAGCGGTGACGATCCCGATCCTGGATAGATGGCTATTGTCCAAATGAAAGACTGAGGCACTGAAACGTTTAACCAGTTTACTTTAACATAAAAGGATTTACAACCAGTCCTGTCACCGGAGTCTGTATGGGAACTCTGAGTTACTTTGACCCTGCCGGGGTCTTCGCCTCTTATTGTACGCAATATCTGTGTGGCCCTGCTGCTGTATGTGAACTGGCTGCCGGCCCAATCTGTCCCCTCCGGGTCCTGGTTCGACGGGCAACCCGAGTCCTTTTATCGGCTTACCCCCTCCAGGAGTACCGCTGAACTCTGTGTCTGTTGCTGCGTCCGACCCTAGTGAAGCTGATATCACCTCACGTTTTTCCGGTTGCTGTATTATATGTAATGAATACAGCCACGGATCCGGTATCCGTCTTTGCGCCTGTTCTGGGTAGTGATTAATGCTACCCGGTTCTCACAATGTCCTTTTTCTCTATCCCTCTTCTCCTCAGGCCGGTGATTTAGGCCTGGTAACAGTCACAGGGCTGTTAGAGATTCAACTGTATGACCTCTCACTTTCAGCTCCTTAGCCCAACTGCCAGTTCTTCTCTCAGACCAGAATGGATCAAGGGGAGTCTCTGGAGCTCCCCCTTCTGGCCGGAGGTGGTAGTGCAGTCTTGCTATTTTAGTATTTGCATTTACTGTCAGTAACTATTTTTGTGGCAAATACCCCTAGGGGTGCCACATGAGCGAAGAACAAGGGGAGCGTTTTCATCAGGACATTAAAACAATGGAAGAACGGTATCAAGGCCGGTGGGACTCACATAAGATGGCTGACTATTGCTGGAGATTGATGAGAGACCCCCCAGAAGCTATACATCACAGATCAGCCAAATAAAGTTCAAATAACTGCCGTTTGTCATTCATCTGTGTGCCATATATATGTGTTTTTATATTTTATAGTTTAATTCTGTAAGTATATTTGATTTGCTGTACATAGACTTTGTAGTCTTTGTTATTTCTTGATTAAAAACATACCAAAATGTAGTACCGAAAATCATGTGTTTCTATCATAAAACATTAGGAGTAATTTTCATCAAAAATTGAAAATATCTCGAAATCCTTTTGTGATAGCCAAAAACGGAGTTCATATTCATAATCAGCAGCCAAAATTGACTTAAAATATGTTTTAAAACCTTTTGCCAGAAAAATTGCGTTGATCTACTTCAAAAGTAATCATCGTTTTATTTTTATTTCATAAATCAAACATTCACATGAAAAGCATCTTTTTAAAATATCTTAGAAAAATTAGCTTCTTTCTCTGGCAGAGTTAATCAGTCATCTCCTTCATGACCATTATCATTAGTAATCAGACTGCACTCGGATGACATCAGATTGCAGTCTGATAGTTCACACTCATGTCTGTATTACCATAACCAGTATTGCTCCTTTCTTTTTTGGACAGGCTACCACCTTGAGATAGTCTTTTGGGACATTGTTTCTGATCCCTTCCATATCCTTTTCTGATAAGATTGTGGAGCGCCCCCATGGGCGGTGGGGTACTCTGAGCTGGGCCCTTCGGTTCTCAAGGGGGTTGTCACGGTGGTTGACCCGGTCCGTGGCCCCCGGGAGGCTTCTGTTGTAAAAGGGGGAAAGGTCTTGTAACGGGGTCTACCAAGCTGGGGTACCTCTTTCAGTACCACCCCGTGTTTCAGGAAGTCCACTCTGCTTTTAATGTAGATTCTGAATGAAGGACGCTGGCAGGAATTTCTTGATTACATGAGAGCATATAAAAGCTGACTGCTTCTCCACGTATTTCTAGTCTGAGAACAACCTTTATTTACAGCACACAGAATATATAACACAGATACACAGGGCAGGCCAATAGGAACACAGCAGGCCAGACCTACATTACAATAGCCGCAGGGGGCCGGAGCCTGCCAATATTTACTGTGGGAATTACAAAGGTGGGAGGAGGTCAGAAAGAGAATATTTTGTCCAGGGGAGCAGCCTGTGGACTGATGCATTTCACATGGAAACTATTATACATACATATACTGCATAACATTCTTGGTGCTGGGGGGTTCTGTAACAGGTCTTTAAAGGGATAATGTTCGTGACGCCACCTGTGGTATTCGGTCAGGGTGACCAGGGCCGGACTGGCCATCTGGCAATTCTGACAAATGCCAGAAGGGCCTGTCTGGTTGTGGGCCACCTTGTCTACTACGTTGCTAACAGAATCGATGTTCTCAAGACACCCATACTGTTAAGAGTTGTGACGGAGGTATCATTAGAAATATTGGTCTTGTAGTAAATCTTCCTTTCCTTCACGCAGGGGCATATTAGTAATATATCCCATCTGGTGCTTGGGGACAGTGACAGCATGGGCCTGTGTGACTTCAAATGCCAGAACTGAATTTCAGCCCCAGTCCGTACCTGAGGTTGACCGACGCTGCTTAGGGGTCCACTGGGGTGATATTATGTCAGCTAGATGGTATACCTTCCCACAGGTGAAGTATGTTCAGGGCTTCCCAGGGCTTCCCAGTGTATAGATGGTGGATGGTGAGAGGCACAGTAAAGAACGAGGACACAAGGTTGCAGTCTCTTTACCTTTACTGGAGGCTTCAGTGTCCACAGTCCAGAACACCGGATCACAGGGCAGGCAGAGTCCGGCCGGTCTGAAGGCAAATCCAGAGTCCCCTTATCCAGGTGGAAATCAGTAGCCTTCCTCTAGTGCCTGAGTGTTGTAGTCCCTCCCTGCTGAGCTTCTCGGTGAGGTCCTCACAACTATTGTACAGTAGATGTAATGTCTCTTTCTCTCTGTCCCCCTGATGGATAGGACAAACCCGTATGACTGATGGCCTGAGGCTTTTTACAGGGACTCTATCATGCCCCGGCCCCAACAAGTTGCCACCGTGCCTCCTGGGTATAATGTCGGGCAGCCAATGTGGAATTAACTGTCCTGCCAGTCTCTGAAGTAAAGCGTAGAGATACTTACTCCCTCGGTGTTCTGGCTACCGGTTTCTGCGCCTCAGAAAGGAGGCAGCCTTTTACAGGGCAGAACTCCTTTTGGTTTCCTCTCCTTTTGCTATGACTTCGTTTCTCACTCACTGCAAGACAATTCCTTTCTGATGTCTCATTCTTAGGATGCTGCTGCACGTGGGGCAGGCGCAGCTCCGTGGACCCTCGTCCTCCGCAGACCTTAGTCTGCATCTGGCGGCTCCCTCTCACTCCAGCCAGCTTCTCACTGACTTCCTTTCCAGACTACCAGTTTTACCTAATTGTGAGGAGTGCCCCTATAGATAGAAGCATGGCTCCCCCTGGCGGCCAGGAGTGTGAAGTGTGTTGTGTGGTTTGTGATACCTGGTAGGGTGATCTCCTTTATCGCCTTCAGATGTAACATCACTCCCCCTGGTGGAAGAATCACATTACTGCAACGACCAGGACCCTGGGGCGCTGCACTTGATCTTACATAAATTCTCATGTTCTTTCTGAAGGAGGATTATAGTTCATTATAATACAGAAATAACTTTTCATACACGGATGTATAATCGTTGTGTCCCATATTGTTTTTTTTAATTTTTCCTCCAATGACATGCATGTGTGTTTTTCTGTATTTGAGTTATATTTTGTCACTATTCACTATTGTTCTTTACGTGTTTTTGCACAATTCTGATGAAGGTCTGAGAAGACCAAAACATTAAATATTATATGGGTTGCCAATAAATGTGTTTCACTTTTAACAAAATCTGAGTGCCAAGTTTAAAAAACATACTTTAACCTCTTAAAGACCGCTGTTACGCGGGAGAATGATGAGAGCCATGTTCAGCACCCATCGCTGGGGAACAGGGCTTACTGTAACGCTTCTTCCCCGGCGCCTATGCGTGTCACATGGATGACATCAATGTGTGTTATGCGTATGCACGTGTGCTGGATGTTTTGTGGCCAGTGCTGACATAAAAAAACGGACATGTCAGCGTGTTTTGCTCATGGACACACGGTCCATGGAAACACACTGACGTGCACAGACCCATTCACTTGAATAGGCAAATAGACCTCCGTTCCTCCTTAGTCTCTCCCCTGCCCAATGGTATAAAATTCTGTGACATCTATGGTGTCAATATGATCACTGCACCCCTAGATGAATTCATTGAGAGGTGTAATTTGTAAAAATGGGGTCACTTAGGCCTCTTTCACACTTCCGTCTTTTTCCTCCCGTTGAAATCCGTCGAGTTTTGAAAAAACAGGATCCTGCAAATTTTTCTGCAGGATCCTGTTTTTTCCCCATAGACTTGTATTAGCGATGGATTGTGATGGATGGGAATCCGTTTCATCCGTCATGCACTGGATCCGTTGGAAAATAGCGGTCCGTCATCTGGAAAAAACGTTCAATGAAACGATTTTTATCAGCGTCGGGAAAACGTGCAACGACGCATCTTGCGGCATACGCTGTTGGCTATAATGGCAGCCTATGGATGCAGGATGCCACAGTGGTTTTGTCTGCCTCCCGGGGAGGGTGATGCAATGCCTGGGGGTGAGAAAGAATCCCCTTAGCAGGTAACACTAGCATACAACACTTTTCTGACTCCAGGCCAGAAGGGGGAGCTCTAGACCCTGTTTCAGGGTGGCTTCCCTATAAGTTCTGGTCTGGAGGTGGAGTTAGTCAGCCAGAGCTAGTCTGAGGAAGAGGAAGCATGTGAGGAGAGGAGAACTGAGAGTGGAGCTGTGATTGAGCTCCCTCCCAGGACTGACCGCAAGAAACTGGAGGCCCACAGTAGAAACCGGCGGGCAGGAGATTCCAAGTTTCCTAGCCCCAACTGACACCCGGAGGCAACACAACAGGTCAGGAGTCTGGGGCTGCCAGTAAGAAGGCAGTGCCCAGGAGAGGATCAAGCTGTCAGCCATTCGGATTGGAAGTACAGACACTGAGAGGACCTTGTGTGAAGCCTCAGGCAGCAAGGGACTGAGAATTCAGCGCAGTAAGGAAGACTTCCAACCCCACCTGGCTAGGGGGGATTCCAAATCACTTAGAGGCTGCCAGGATTCCAAAGATCACCTGTAACCTGTACCAGAACTTCATCAGTAAAAGGTAAAGAGACTGCAACCTTGTGTCCTCCACTTCTTTCCTACACTTCACCATCTATCATCCTTACAAATTGCAGCAGGAGCCCTGGGGAGTAAGCTCTACCTGTGGGGAGCTATGCCACCTCTGCTGCAATACCATCATTTCCAGTGGACCTCTATAAGCAGCGTCAGCCATCCCTGGTCGAGTGCCACAGATGGCGTTACAAGCACTATTCTCCTTTCTATTAAGCCCTTTTTTTTGGATGCCCAGGGTCACAGACCGGGTCACTGCCACCGTGACACATCCCTTTAAGAATCGGCCCGGTACCGAGTACACCACGGTCCTAGCAGGCGCTCCATTTGGTATGTTCAACTCTAAAACTCGGAAAAGCTGCCAGAGACCGAGCCATGCTGGAGACTAGACGAACTGGTGGGTGCATTGGCGTCTTCTACTTATCAGCTGCTAGTGACTGATAGGTCTCTGACTATACATGCATACAGGCAGAGACCTATTAGGGTATGATTCCACGTGGCGTAATACATCAGGATGTGCTGCGGATTGGACTCTGTGTACAGGACTGCGTCTCCAGCTCCAGGAACAGACAAAAAGTGTGACTGCACTAGCCAAAACCATGCAGTCCATGCAAGTGTCCCCAAAGGAGAAGATCCAGCTTGCCTCCAGTGCAGGAGGATGCAGGCCTGAGAACCTATCCTGGAAAAAGAATAGTTAGTGAGAAGGACTCCCCGATGCGGGATCTCACATCCTGCTACATAGACTTGTTTAAAATGTTGTTTTGCACTGTTTGTACTTTTATAGTTATGCAACATTCAAGCAAAGTAACCGCCCATAAGGGGAAGAAAAGTTTGCTACCTGTTGCAATGCGTTTCAAAAATTTTGTATGTCTTAACCTATTTTTTTGTTTTTCCCAGTCTAGGAGTACTGGATTTAACTGGGGGGGGGGGACATTTGCCTGCCCTGTGATCTGGTGCCCTGGGCTGTGGCTGCCTGAAGTGGACAGTAAACAAGGTAAAGAGACTGCAAACCTGTGTCATCATTCTTTACTGCACCATTTACCATCTACCATCTACACACCAGGAGCCCTAGGGATATACTTCACCTGTGGGAAGTTATACTATCTAGCTGCCATAACATCACCCAAGAGGACCCCTTAAAGCAGCGTCGGTCCCCACTGACCGAATACCACAGGTGGCGTCATGAACATAAACTTTATTCCCTTTAAAAGACCTTTCCCTTTTACATGGGTGCCCAGGGCCACGGACCGGGCCGCCACTGTGATATCCCCTTGTGAATGCAGGACCCGGTACCGAGTACCCCACAGCCCTGGCAGGGCGACTCAGAAGTGATTTGGAATCCCCCCTAGCCAGGTGGGGTTGGAAGCCTTCCTTACTGCGCTGTATTCTCAGTCCCTTGCTGCCTGAGGCTTCACACAAGGTCCTCTCAGTGTCTGCACTTCCAATCCATATGGCTGACAGCCTGAGCCTATCTTGGGCACTGTCTTCTCACTAGCAGCCCCAGGCTCCTAACCTGCTATGTTGTCTTTGGATGTCAGTTGGGGCCAGGAGACTTGGAATCTCCTGCTTGCCGGTTTCTGCTTTGGGGCACACAGTTCCCCCACAACCTCGGACTTCCGGCCTCTGGTTTCTTGCACTCAGTCCTGGGAGGGAGCTCAATTGCAGCTCCACTTCCAATTCTCCTCTTCTCCCATGCTTCCTCTTCCTCAGACTAGCTCTGACTGACTAACTCCACCTCCAGACCAGAGCTTACAGGGAAGCTACCCTGAACCTGAGTCTAGAGCTCCCCCTTCTGGCCTGGAGTCAGGAAAGTGTTGTATGCTAGTGTTACCTGCTAAGGGGATTCCTTCTCGCTCCCAGGAATGGCATCACCCTCCCCAGGAGGCAGGCAATACCACTGTGGCATCCTGATTCCTGGGGTGCCACACATACTGCACACGGATTGGGTAGCATATATCGGCTGACAGGTTCTCTTTAAAAGAGTACCCTCAGGACAGTCTATCAATGAGTGTCCATGGGGTCCCAATACTTAAAATCAGGTTATAAATGTGTATTATCAGAAAGTTTTGTAAGAATCAGCAGCAATTTCAATTTGCTTACTTACTGTAATTTGTGCTTTCAAGGAACCTGCGAATATTTGCATCAGAGAGTTTCACAGGGTATTGTCATGTCTGTCGTGATGTCCATAATGTACATAACATGATATAAACATGTCAATAGACTTCTATCTAATAAACACCTCCCAGTTCTATTTACTACATGCTACGTAATGCTGTGTTATATAGTCACAGCCTTAACATGACCAAGTTATGTTGTAATGAAATCTCTGCATTTTTTATCGGAAAAGACGGTTGCGTCATAGTGATCTAATAAATAATAAACCCTGAAATGCCTAATGACATACAAGGCAGATTATTATAAACCGTGGCATTCCTGCAAACATTAACTTTTATGCTCGCTTCTGCATTATAGCTCTGTACAACCATTGTAGGGAGTCATTAGGGCCTTACTGTACCATTCTGATCTAAAAGATCCAATATAAAGGAATTATTTGCATTGCTATTCTGGGAGAATATCTCCATATCACGGCGTAACACTAAGGCACCATTTAGCAGCACAACGAATACATGTGAATGAATACAGGGCAGACTCCACGTTTTCATGGGCCCGTGACGGAAGAGTCTCAGTGGGCCCCTTTAAAACATATTTAGCACAGATACGGCAGAGAAATATAGGTGTAGTACAATGCCAAATATTTCACTTATGGTACTTCTTACATTACATGAGTGATATCTATTGTAAATTCTACAATAGGTCAGAAACTGAACAGTATAATCCTCCATACAGTATTATGGGCAGCATATAGTGCTCCATACAGAATAATGAGCCCCATATATTGCTCCATACAGAATAATGGACCCCATATAATGCTTCTTACAATATAATGAGCAGCATACATTGCTCCATACAGAATAATGAGCCCCATTTATTGCTCCATACAGTATATAATAGGCCCCATGTATTGCGCCATACAGTATAAAGAGTCCCATAAATTGATCCATACTATATAATGGCCCCATATAAAGCTCCATAAAGAATAAATGAGCAATGAGCCCCATACAGTGTATAATAGGCTCCATATATTGCTCCATACAGTATAATGAGCCTCATATATTGATCCATACTGTATAATGGCCCCATATAATGCTCCACACAGAATAATGAGCTCCATATAATGTCCCATACAGTAGAGGATTGGCTCCATATAATGTTCCAGAATATGATGGACTCCCATAGATTGCTCCATATAGAATATGCCCCATATAATGCTCCATACAGTATAGGATGGGCCCCATAGAGTATAATGAGTCCCATATGTTGCTCCATACAGTATAATGAGTCTCATATAATGCTCCACACAGTTATTTGATGGGCCCCATATATTGCTCCATATATAATGGGCCCCATATAATGCTCTATGTACAATGGGCTCCATATGATGCTCCATATATATTGACTCCCATATGATGCTCCATATATAATTGGTCCCGTATATGATGCTCCAGAGTATGATAAGCCCCATGTATGATGCTCCAGTGTATGAAGGACCCCCTATATGATGCTTCCTATATGATGGACTCCATATATGATGGACCCCATATATGATGCTCCAGTGTATAATGGGCCCCATATATAATGGACCCATATATGATGCTCCAGTGTATGATGGTCCTCATATATGATGTACCAAACATAAAAAAATTAAATGAAATACCCACCTCTTGACGCTGGCCGCTGCTCTGCTCTGGACTCCTCAGCGTCACTGTCTTCTGTCTCTCTGCACTTTGACTGCTCAGGCAGAGAGCGCACAAACATTGCATCATCGCGCCCTCTGACCTGAATGTCACAGTCAGAAGATGGTGCATCGGGGAGAGGTAAGTATCGCAAGTGCCCAGGCCCTGAGCACTGGCAGAGACACCTGGCACCCATAGAGCGCCTGTATCCCCGATGGCAAGTGGGGCCCCCTGCCTGCCCAGGGCCCCAGCACTTGCTCATGTGCGCCCGCTGCTGAAGCTGGCCCTGCACTGGATATCCAAGTGTTTTTATACAGTACAATGTGGTCAGTCTGGTGTTTTTTTGCTTAAAATTATTGGGTGAAAAACATGCAAACTAATTAATATTGGCTAAAAGACATTAAAGAGTCATTCCCAAAATCACGATGCGGCCTTATAGCAATGTACACACATCTATTTATTTGTGCCAATAGAACCCATTTTTAAATTTGTCCTGTTTTGCACATATCACCCTCCAAGTATGCTACTCCAGCCTCTATTTACTCTCCAGCTGCCATTGCAACCATTCTGTAGTAGTTCAAGTGGCCCTGGTCGATCCTCCACAGTGTGGTCTCTCAGCTGTTTCCTGCCAACATACTAGTGTCTGGGACATGTCTAGAATGGAGCTTCTCCTAGTAGGCATGATGTAATGGAAAGTGGAGGCGCCTCCTTCATCATAGTGCAGAGAGCACATGCCAGACAGCAGCGGTGTGCCTGCATGCTGATAAATAAGATTAGACATGTACGGCAAGATGGGATTTATATAAGGGTCGAAAAAAGAAATATATTGCATGGGAAGTTCTGTATATAGAGAGCTGAGAGGAAAGATGTACTGCAAGATAATCTGTATGCAGGAGACTGAGAGAAGCGATATACTGCATGATGGGGCTCTGTATACAGAGACAGAAGAGCTTTATGCTGCAGAATGGAGATCTGTGTACAGGGGACAGAAAGGAGGATATACTGCAAAACAGAGCTCATTATTGTGGGGAAGAGATTAGGTGAGCTGCATTTTTGAATAGTGCTGAGAGACCAGTAATATGAAATTAAACATGTCAATCTATTGATGCATACTGTATAGTAGAGGATTATCTTCTGACATATGCATCAATAGAGTTGCATTTTCGGTTTCACAAAACTGATCTGTCAGCAGCAAGCAACAAACACAGTACACCTCTGCCGTGGTGGAGAATTCTAGGAGAGATCAGCTCTTCTATAATCATCTAACAATGATTGAGATAAAATCAGCCAGGTAGGATTCTGTAAAAGAACAGAGTACACAGAACCATAAGGTGAATTTTACACTTAGATTAGCTCAATGATAACTCAGAGAGGAGTGGCTAATCAAGAGCACACAGTTTCGGGTGGAGGGGTCTGAAGAGAAACAAGTGCTGCTGGGAAATATAATTTTAGCAGGTAAGACTAAGACCACCTATTCAGCTTTGTGAAGCTGAATATACAGAGAAAAAAAAGACAAAAAAAGGTACAAGGAAGGAAATTTATGTTCAGCTTAGGCCTCATTCAGATGTCTATGAATCACAAATGTGTTCCTTATTTTTCACAGGTAGAACAAGTACCATTAAATTGCATAAGGCTTTTCACAAGTCTGTGTTTCTTTGCAGACTGAGTGATCCTTAAAAAAATTACACTGACGTGCATTTTTGATGCGAGTCAGTCACCAACACATGTCTAAAGGCTCTGTGAAAATCACAATTTTTTTTTCATCATTGAAAAACCACTAACAGTAAAACTTGACACACTGACCAAACACTGCTAAAATTCGGATCCAGAACAATGATAAAGAACAGATTTTACATATAAGAAAAATTACAAATGTGGCACCCCAGGAGTTCAGGTACCACAGTGGTATTGCCTTCCTCTCAGGGAGGGTAATGCCATGCCTGGAGACAGGAGGAATCCCTTTGGCAGGTAACCTTACATGCAACACATTCTGACTCCAGGCCAGAAGGGGGAGCTCTACAACCGACTTGAGGGGAGCTGCTCTCTCTGGTCGGGAGGAGGAGTCAGTTGCTAGGCAGTTGCTGACAGTTGACAGTTGGTAGCAGACAGTGAAGGAGCACAGAAGGACTTAGGAGCTAGATAAGGGCTGCGATTGGGCCTCTCTAAGCTGAGCACAGAAACCGGGCACCGGGAGCCCGAGGTCGTGAGGAACTATAGGTCTCACAGCAGAACCGGAGGGCAGGAAGCTAAAAGGGACTTCCCCACATAATAACTGAGGTACAGCAGCAATCAGAGTCCGGAGTCACCGTGGACAGAGACCCCAAAGAGACGGCTCAAGTTGCCGGCCGTGCAGGTACTGTCCCTGGACAAGAGAAGAAAGAGGACCTTCTTAGACAGCTATAGACAGCAAGGGACTACAGACCAGCGCATAGTGGAAGGCTCCCAAACTGACCTGTCAAGGGGATTTCCACTTGTCTTCAGGCTGCCTGGACTCCATCCACACCTGTTGATGGTAAAGTGGACTGAGGCTGCTTAACATTAGTAAACCAGGTAAAGACTGCAACCCTGTGTCTTCCATTTATTTGCCGGAATCCACCATCCCTGCCAAATACACCGGGAGCCTTGGGGACACCGCTTCACCTTCTTTTCTGCAACACCATCGCACCCAGAGGACCCCTTTAAGCAGCGTCGGTCAACTCTGACCAAGAACCAAAGGTGGCGTCACGAACTTTCACTATTACCACAACCCCTTTAAAGACCGTCCCTTTTATTTGGGCGCCCAGAACCACGAACCAGGTTGCTGCCACCGTGACCACCCCTTTAATTGCAACAGGACCCGGTACCAAGTACCCCACTGCCCTGACGGGCGACTCACAGACATCGGAAATTTATTGACAGCTGGCCCTGCAGTGCATCAGTGCAAAGCGCGCTGTTAATCACAGTGCTTACAGCCGCCGTTCACTGTGTATTGACCGATGACTGTAGCCACTTAAGAAACACTTCTATGACTAAAAGCCAGCGACTCCCAAAAAGAACAAAGTTTATTTTCTCCTGATAGTCACACTTTCAGTAAGGTGGCCGGTCAGTATTGCAATGCTGCCAGCCTGCAAATTAACACTGTATCTGACAGTTAATAGCGTTTGGGGATCACAGGTTCCCTTTAAGCATGCTTGGCAACAGTCTCAATTTTGAAGGGGCAGTACATAGCGCCAGGCTGCAAAGCTGGGCTTAAAAAATTTACACCTGAAAATCTGTAATCTGGAGTTTCTGGGCATTTTGGAGAGCTCATTTGTGGTGCTTAAATGTACTGAATTTTGCATTGGAGATGTTGATGGTACATATGATGTGAGTAATGCTCACTCTCTTACCTGTCATGATGCAGTGACAGACAGAAGGCAGGTTTACCAAATGTAACAATTTAATAGAACAGGGTGTTCACTCCTCGTAGGGACGTAAATGGTTAAAGAATGGTTAATAAGAATAATGAAAGTAAAACAATAGCAGTCCACTTAACCCCTTAATCCCATATAAGGTACTATCCCGTTGAGGTGACCTGGGACTTAATTCCCAGTGACGGGATAGTATGTCATATACAATCGGCCGCACTCACGGCGGGAGTGCGGCCGATCGCAGCCAGGTGTCAGCTTACTATCGCAGCTGACATCCGGCACTATGTGTCAGGAGCAGTCACAGACCGCTCCTGGCACATTAACCCCCGGAACACTGCTATCAAACATGATTGCGGCGTTCCGGCGGTACAGGGGGGGGCTCCCTGCGTGCTTCCCTGAGACCCTCGGTACAAGGCGATGTGCTCACCTTGTACCGAGCGTCTTCTCCCTGCAGGCCCCAGATCCAAAATGGCCGCGGGGCTACATTCGGGTCCCGCAGGGAGGTGGCTTACCAGCGCCTGATCAGAGCAAGCGCTGGTAAGCCTGAAGCCCTGCATGTCAGATCGCTGATCTGACACAGTGCTCTGCAAAGAGTCAGATCAGCGATCTGTCACTATATAGTGATGCCCCCCCCTGGGGCAATGTTATAAAGTAAAAAAAAAATATTCACATTTGCAAAAAAAAAAAAATCCTAAATAAAGGAAAAAAAAATATTGCACCCATAAATACATTTCTTTATCTAAATGATAAAAAAAAATAAAAGTACACATATTTAGTATCGCCGCGTCCACAACAACCCGACCTATAAAACTGTCCCGCTAGCTAACCCCTTCAGTAAATGCGGTAAAAAAAAGACAAAACAAAAACAAGGCAAAAAACAACGCTTTATTATCATACCGCCGAACAAAAAGAGGAATTAGATGCGATCAAAAAGACAGATATAAATAACTATGGTACCGCTGAAAACGTCATCTTGTCCCGCAAAAAACGAGCCACCATACAGCATCATCAGGAAAAAAATAAAATTTTACCAAACGTGGAACGGTATAAACGCGCTCCCAAAAAAAAAGAAATTCATGATTAACTGGTTTTTTGTTATTCTGCCTCACAAAAATTGGAATAAAAAGCGATCAAAAATGTCACGTGCCCAAAAATGTTACCAATAAAAACATGAACTCGTCCCGCAAAAAAGAAGATCTCACATGACTCCGTGGACCAAAATATGGAAAAATTATAGCTCTCAAAATTTGGAGAAGCAAAAACTATTTTTTGCAATAAAAAGCGTCTTTAGTGTGTAAAAATCCGCTAAAACAACACTATAAATAGTAAATCAAACCACAGAGACGTACTACACCTCAACAAACCTGGGAAACACACATTCGCCAGAAGACTTGCTACACTCATCAGGAGGGCGTTAAACTAGAAGAAGTGGGGACGGGAAGAAAAACATTAGACTCGAACAAAGAAGACCCAGGAAAACATACTCAGAAGGGAGGTAAGAACATTTCTAAAACAATCCACAGCAAGGAGATTGGAACAAAACAAAATCCTCTAAACTGCATGCTCGCAAACGCCAGAAGCCTGACAAACAAGATGGAAGAACTAGAAGCAGAAATATCTACAGGTAACTTTGACATAGTGGGAATAACCGAGACATGGTTAGATGAAAGCTATGACTGGGCAGTTAACTTACAGGGTTACAGTCTGTTTAGAAAGGATCGTAAAAATCAGAGAGGAGGAGGGGTTTGTCTCTATGTAAAGTCTTGTCTAAAGTCCACTTTAAGGGAGGATATTAGCGAAGGGAATGAGGATGTCGAGTCCATATGGGTCGAAATTCATGGTGGGAAAAATGGTAACAAAATTCTCATTGGGGTCTGTTACAAACCCCCAAATATAACAGAAATCATGGAAAGTCTACTTCTAAAGCAGATAGATGAAGCTGCAACCCATAATGAGGTCCTGGTTATGGGGGACTTTAACTACCCGGATATTAACTGGGAAACAGAAACCTGTGAAACCCATAAAGGCAACAGGTTTCTGCTAATAACCAAGAAAAATTATCTTTCACAATTGGTGCAGAATCCAACCAGAGGAGCAGCACTTTTAGACCTAATACTATCTAATAGACCTGACAGAATAACAAATCTGCAGGTGGTCGGGCATCTAGGAAATAGCGACCACAATATTGTACAGTTTCACCTGTCTTTCACTAGGGGGACTTGTCAGGGAGTCACAAAAACACTGAACTTTAGGAAGGCAAAGTTTGACCAGCTTAGAGATGCCCTTAATCTGGTAGACTGGGACAATATCCTCAGAAATAAGAATACAGATATTAAATGGAAAATGTTTAAGAACATCCTAAATAGGCACTGTAAGCGGTTTATACCTTGTGGGAATAAAAGGACTAGAAATAGGAAAAACCCAATGTGGCTAAACAAAGAAGTAAGACAGGCAATTAACAGTAAAAAGAAAGCATTTGCACTACTAAAGCAGGATGGCACCATTGAAGCTCTAAAAAACTATAGGGAGAAAAATACTTTATCTAAAAAACTAATTAAAGCTGCCAAAAAGGAAACAGAGAAGCACATTGCTAAAGAGAGTAAAACTAATCCCAAACTGTTCTTCAACTATATCAATAGTAAAAGAATAAAAACTGAAAATGTAGGCCCCTTAAAAAATAGTGAGGAAAGAATGGTTGTAGATGACGAGGAAAAAGCTAACATATTAAACACCTTCTTCTCCACGGTATTCACGGCGGAAAATGAAATGCTAGGTGAAATCCCAAGAAACAATGAAAACCCTATATTAAGGGTCACCAATCTAACCCAAGAAGAGGTGCGAAACCGGCTAAATAAGATCAAAATAGATAAATCTCCGGGTTCGGATGGCACACACCCACGAGTACTAAGAGAACTAAGTAATGTAATAGATAAACCATTATTTCTTATTTTTAGGGACTCTATAGCGACAGGGTCTGTTCCGCAGGACTGGCGCATAGCAAATGTGGTGCCAATATTCAAAAAGGGCTCTAAAAGTGAACCCGGAAATTATAGGCCAGTAAGTCTAACCTCTATTGTTGGTAAAATATTTGAAGGGTTTATGAGGGATGTTATTCTGGATTATCTCAATGAGAATAACTGTTTAACTCCATATCAGCATGGGTTTATGAGAAATCGCTCCTGTCAAACCAATCTAATCAGTTTTTATGAAGAGGTAAGCTATAGGCTGGACAACGGTGAGTCATTGGACGTGGTATATCTCGATTTTTCCAAAGCGTTTGATACCGTGCCGCACAAGAGGTTGGTACACAAAAAGAGAATGCTTGGTCTGGGGGAAAATGTGTGTAAATGGGTTAGTAACTGGCTTAGTGATAGAAAGCAGAGGGTGGTTATAAATGGTATAGTCTCTAACTGGGTCGCTGTGACCAGTGGGGTACCGCAGGGGTCGGTATTGGGACCTGTTCTCTTCAACATATTCATTAATGATCTGGTAGAAGGTTTACACAGTAAAATATCGATATTTGCAGATGATACAAAACTATGTAAAGCAGTTAATACAAGAGAAGATAGTATTCTGCTACAGATGGATCTGGATAGGTTGGAAACTTGGGCTGAAAGGTGGCAGATGAGGTTTAACAATGATAAATGTAAGGTTATACACATGGGAAGAAGGAATCAATATCACCATTACACACTGAACGGGAAACCACTGGGTAAATCTGACAGGGAGAAGGACTTGGGGATCCTAGGTAATGATAAACTTACCTGGAGCAGCCAGTGCCAGGCAGCAGCTGCCAAGGCAAACAGGATCATGGGGTGCATTAAAAGAGGTCTGGATACACATGATGAGAGCATTATACTGCCTCTGTACAAATCCCTAGTTAGACCGCACATGGAGTACTGTGTCCAGTTTTGGGCACCGGTGCTCAGGAAGGATATAATGGAACTAGAGAGAGTACAAAGGAGGGCAACAAAATTAATAAAGGGGATGGGAGAACTACAATACCTAGATAGATTAGCGAAATTAGGATTATTTAGACTAGAAAAAAGACGACTGAGGGGCGATCTAATAACCATGTATAAGTATATAAGGGAACAATACAAATATCTCGCTGAGGATTTGTTTATACCAAGGAAGGTGACGGGCACAAGGGGGCATTCTTTGCGTCTGGAGGAGAGAAGGTTTTTCCACCAACGTAGAAGAGGATTCTTTACTGTTAGGGCAGTGAGAATCTGGAATTGCTTGCCTGAGGAGGTGGTGATGGCGAACTCAGTCGAGGGGTTCAAGAGAGGCCTGGATATCTTCCCGGAGCAGAACAATATTGTATCATACAATTATTAGGTTCTGTAGAAGGACGTAAATCTGGGGATTTATTATGATGGAATATAGGCTGAACTGGATGGACAAATGTCTTTTTTCGGCCTTACTAACTATGTTACTATGTTACTATGTTACCTTCATCACCCCCTTAGTTAGGGAAAAATAATAAAATTAAAAAAATGTATTTATTTCCATTTTCCCATTAGGGTTAGGGCTAGGATTAAGGCTGGGATTAGAGCTAGGGTTAGGGCTAGGGGTAGGGTTAGGGCTAGGGTTAGGGTTAGGGATAGGGCTAGAGGTAGGGTTGGGGCATTGGGGCTAGGGTTAGGGTTTCAGTTAGAATTGGTGGTTTCCACTGTTTAGGCACATCAGGGGCTCTCCAAACGTGACATGGCGTCCGATCTCAATTCCAGCCAATTCTGCGTTGAAAAAGTAAAACAGTGCTCCTTCCCTTCCGAGCTCTCCCGTGTGCCCAAACAGGGTTTTACCCCAACATATGGGGTATCAGCATACTCAGGACAAATTGGATAACAACTTTTGGGGTCCAATTTCTCTTGTTACCCTTGGGAAAATAAACATTTGGGGGGCTATAAAAAAACATTTTTGTGGGAAAAAATGATTTTTTATTTTCGCGGCTCTGCGTTATAAACTGTAGTGAAACACTCGGGGGTTCAAATTTTTCACAACACATAAAACACATAAGTTCCTTGGGGGGTCTAGTTTCCAATATGGGGTCAATTGTGGGGGGTTTCTACTGTTTAGTTACATCAGGGGCTCTGCAAATACAATGTGATGCCTACAGACCATTCCATCTAAGTCTGCATTCCAAATGGTGCTCCTTCCCTTTTGAGCTCTGCCATGAGCCCAAACGGTGGTTCCCCCCACATATGGGGAATCAGCATACTCAGGACAAATTGTACAACTTTTGGGGTCCAATTTCTCCTGCTACCCTTGGGAAAATACAAAACTGGGGGTTAAAAAATAATTTTTGTGGGAACATTTTTTTTTTTATTTTCACGGCTCTGCGTTATAAAGTGTAGTGAAACACATTGGGGTTCAAAGCTCTCACAACACATCTAGATAAGTTCTTTAGGGGGTCTACTTTCCAAAAAGGTGTCACTTGTGGGGGGTTTCAATGTTTAGGCACATCAGTGGCTCTCCAAACGCAACATGGCGTCCCATCTCAATTCCTGTCAATTTTGCATTGAAAAGTCAAACGCCGCTCCTTCCCTTCCGAGCTCTGCCATGCACCCAAACAGTGGTTTACCCCCACATATGGGGTTTCAGCGTACTCAGGACAAATTGTAAAACTACCTTCCACTGAGCCCCTAGTCCATAAACACGCGCGGCCAAAGCAAACAAAGCCACGGCACTTCCTGTGTCAAACGGGAATGGGCGCAAAGTCACTGGCAGGGAAGGCCACACGATTCTGTCCGGAGCTCCGCTTTCTCTCCTCTGCTCATGCGCGGTACTCTCAGTCACGGAGCGCATGTTACCTCCCTCCTCAGCAGCCCCACGTGTGACAGCGGGGACCAACCGAAGGCCTGTCGCGGTGTCGGTATTCAGGGGACGGAGCGCGCTGCTGCTAGTTTGCGCCAAACTTCCGGCTGCTGCGTGCGCTTTTGCTTTTATCTTTTATCTTGCCCCTCCTACCCGGGTCATGAGGTTGATACGGCTCCTTGTTCTTTCCCCCAGGCAACAAGGGAGGCAGCCTCAACAGTTCCGGATCTGGCTCAGTACAAGTACCCACAGCCCAGTCTTCCTCCTTACACTCTCCCTCTCCTTCAGCTCGCCATTCCATGGGTGAGAGTTCTTGCAGCAGGTGTTGACACACTTCTGTCTCTTGAATGAGCCGCTGCAAAATACATTGGTCTTATGAATAAAGATTAGCAGGTATTCCAGCTGTTGTTTATTCTGTGCAGCGTAAGTTAGGTTGGGTGGTCGAGTCATGTTGGGCAGTTGAGGACGGGGACACACCCAGGTCCAATGGAGCAGCTATTTCGGGAGTTTCAGGTTCTCGCACTTCCCCTGCACCAGTGGGTAGAGGACCGTCCAGATCAGAGGGTGAGGCAGGTTCTTCTTCATCACCATCAAAAGGTCGCTGAAGTGGACACTTCGGGAACACTTGGCGCTCTCCCTTCTATTTCGGTATCTCGTGACAGGCAAGGGCGTAGCATGCTTCAATGGACTACTTGGGTAGGGGCCCCCTTCTTCCCCCTAAGGCTGGACTTTATAAATGGGTTCATCAGTCCCAATTTGGCGTTTCACCCGATACGGAGTTTGTTCCCATCGATGTTCTAGCTTGCCTTGAGGTTGCTTGTCTTGGACCAATACTCCAAGACCCCGCCTTTAGAGCTGTCCCTCACAGGGGCGTCACCTCATGGTGCTCAAGTTCCTGAAACTTGGTCTGTACTAGTCGATGTAGAGTCTGCAAGTGATGTCGATGTTCGCGGATCCAGGTGGACACCCCTGTCTTTGGGTAGTCCTCCTCTGGGTCCAACTCCAGCTCAGTAATCTCTTGTCCTTTTTGGCCGAACAGCAAGGAGTATGGCATGTATCCGGTTGTACTGTGCACTCTGTTATTGTACACCCAGACTTACTCAGCTACATATTCGGACCAATGGACTTTCCTGTCTTCCTCCAATGTTCTTAACATTTGAATCAGTGTCCAGTTGAAACGATCACAGGCTTCATTCCCCTGTGGATGGTAAGGTGTCATTTTGGACTTTTCATTCGATACAGGTGGTGGAGTTCCTCCATCACTTGCCCTTGAAAGCAGACGCCTTGGTCAGAATGGATCTTCTTCAGGTTCCCATACAGCTGACTCAGCCGTCTGATCCCGGGTCAGAGTCACCACAGCGAACTTAGTGAAATGATCGGTCATTATAAGACAATGTTCATATCTGAGATAAGCAGGACCCACGGTCAAGTAGTAGATCATTAGCAGTTCCAAGGGAGCGGAGGTCATAATAGTCTGCGTAAGACCACTCTATTCTGGAGGTTTAGCCAGTTCACAACTCCGACGCTTGACAGGCCTCTTCCGCTGCAGACTTCAAATGAGGATAAAAGACCAGCTTCTGTAGCTAATGAAAGGTCTTCTCCAGATGAAAGTCAGTCCCTCTTACACGAACTTCCGTGGCCACCTCACTTATCACCTTCTCGGGGAGTACTACTTGCCAAGTGACTCCCAATTCCCATACCACCTGCACCTTACGATACAGCAAGCCATCTTCCAGTTGGAGCCTCTTCCTTTGTTGGAGAATCTGCAGCAGTCCTGGGTACAAGGCGTCTCGCTCACTCTGGCTGGGAAGTTGTTTTAGGGCCACCCATTGTCTCAACTGAGCGAGTTCTCTGTCTTCTTGTTGAGGCCGCACCCAGTCATCTTGAGGTCGTCCCTATAGGTGTTTTCCCAATGCTTCTACCTTATCCCACGTTGTCGCCAACGTTCTGGTGAGGTTCCAGAACCCAGGGATCTCTTCTGCCTCTAACTCCTTGTCTCGGTCATGGCCAGGTCACTCGTGAATTACTTTGGACAAGGCACTCAAAAAAGAAGAAAAAGATAGCCACATATATATGCACACCACGGATATATAGGATGACAATAACAAAAATATGAAGACAGGAATTTTATTAACAAACCACAACAACAGAAAAAACATTAAAACATACCGTAATTAAAAACAATAACACATGAAAAAACTTGGTCCAAATACAAATATTACATGTAGTATACAAATGCACATTAATAAGCCCGCACACATATATGTATAATTAGGAACATACCCTCTGGCTCATGGGACTGTGGGCACAATGAGCTAGAGCCCACACATCTGTAAGGCGCACAGATCCCCGGTAAGGGAAATACGCACAGGGAAGGTGGAAACTGCCCTAATAGTAGTATCTGAATACAAACCACCTGGATATCGCCGGTGGGAAAATGTACAAGGCAGCGGCATGTGTATTCTCAGCTCCTTTCCTGTAGGCGATCTTGTATTGGCCACCCATCTTTGCTCCAAGGCCCCCAATTTTGCATTTTCTAGGTGAGCCAGGAGATTGCTATGAGTGTGCACCAAGACTTCGGATCCTGACAGGTACTCGGCAAACTTCTCAGACATTGTCCACACTAATGCCAGTAACTCCAACTTGAAAGAACTATAGTTGTCGGAGTTTCATTCTGAGTCATGGAGAGACTGGCTCGCATACGCAATCACTCGTTCCTTTCCATCTGTATCTGTGACAATACTGCCCCTAATCCTGGAGACTCCCATCAGTGTGGAGGATGAAAGGTTGAGAGAAGTCTGCATAAGCCATTATGGGTGCTTCAGCCATCTTCAGGGCTCGAAAGGCTTCCTCCTGGCTTCTTCCCCACTGTATGGTCCAATTCATCGCACCAAATGGCACTCCCCTCAACAACTTCTAGCAGTGGATTGACAATTCGGGTGAAGCCCTTCACAAACCGTCGATAGTACCCAGTAAGCCCCAGAAAGGCCTGCACGTCCTTCAATGTCTTCAGAGTGGGCCAATCCTATACTGCCGCTATCTTTTCACTCACAGGTTGCACTCCCTCAGCGGATACAACGTGTCCGAGGTATTCAATTTGCTGGTGAAAGGTTTCACTTTCAAGCCGTGCTTCTGCAGCCGACTCAACACCTTCTCCAGCCGTTGAAGATGTTCCTCGAAAGTAGTTGCGTAGACAATGATGTCGTCCAAATATATGAGCTTTAAAGTTCATGTCTCCTAAGCACTGCTCCAGTCGCTGAAAGGTGCCAGGCACGTTGGTAAGACCGAAAGGCATCCGGTTGAATTCGAACAACCCCATAGGCAGTATGAATGCTGTCTTCAGCCGGTCTTGCTCAGCCGTGGGCACTTGCTAATATCCACTGGCTAGATGTAACAACGAGAAGTGTTTTGCTTTTCCCAGGACATACAATAACTCCTGAATTATTGGTAGGGGTTAGAGTCCTGCACTGTACAGGCATTTAGTTGGTGGTAGTTAACACAAAAGCGCAGGTTTCCATCCATTTTCCAAACTAAAACGATGGGGGCTGCCCACGGGCTCTGGCTCTCCCGTATGAGCCCACTCTGCAGCATATGTGTCAGCATTTCCTTCACTTCTTGGTACATTTGTGGCAGGATGTCGATAGCGCTCCCGAATCGGTGCAGCACTTCCTGTGGGAATCCCATAATTATGGCTGTGGTGCACCCGAAATCATCATCATGATGGGTAAAGACATCCTGATAACTCCCTAGCACAACTTCTATCTGCAGCACCTGTTGCGATGAGAGTCCCGTCAGTTCAGCCTGCATCTGCTCCAGGATCCGCCGCCCCCTTTTCATGGTGTTAGATGAAGGTTCTGAGGGCACGATCATGGTTACAGTCCAGGGCCTGGCTTCACCGCTAACTGAACAGCCTCTGGTTGTGTTAGTACTTCTGGCATGCCCAGTACTTCCGCTACTTCACTCTTGGGCGGGAGCATGAGATTGTCCTCCCCTAGGATGACACACCACACCACTACTTTACTTTTGTGGACGGTGGTTAATGCCCAAGCAATGAGGAGTCCTGAAGGCAGTTGATCCATTAGAGCTGGCTCTATTTGGACTTCCACTCCTTTGAGGGGGTATGGCTCTATTTGGACTTTCACTCCTTCGAGGGGGTACAGCATAGGTCCCCAACGTTTCTGACCTTGAGAGCCACATTCAGCTCTGAGAGAGGGTCGCGAGCCACATCCAGTCTTGAGAGAGGGTTGCGAGCCACATTCAGCTCCCGCCCCCCTCATAATAGTGGCAACCAAAGCCCCCATTCACGGAATAATGGTAACCAAAGCTTTTCCACAAAAATCAATCACCCAAAAGCAGTATACAAAGATCCAGGGGTTCCTACAATTACCCCCCATTCAGTTGTCTCCTATAAAGAACTACCAAGACACTGTCACATCCAGCTTCAAACATCTCCTCTGACAGGTGGTGTCATCTTGTCTCCAGCGTACCATAATTAAATTATCTCAAAACCCCTCTGACCATTATATGTGCATCCAGATCTTCTCTTCTGTGCAGGGCTGCTCACAAAATTCACCATTTTCAGATGTGCTCTTCATATCTGTTTGCTAGAACTGGAGCTAATGCACCAAGCTGACAGACAGCCGTGAGCCACAATTCATGGGACCGCGAGCCACATGTGGCTCCCGAGCTACAGGTTGGGGATCCCTGGGGTACAGGATCGCACGGGCAGTGTGAGCACAGTCTGGCCAGGTGGTAAAACCAGTTTGGCAGAGGCTGTCAGAACCACCGTCCCCAGGACTTTTCCTTCTCTTGATATCTCTTGAGCCTGGGCTACCCGTATCAGCTGTTCGAACACCTTCCTTTGGGGGGGGGGTGCAGGGGCTACATCGGGTGACTCACTGACTTGGATGGTCCCAAGTTCCTTCAGCACATTCATTCCTAGCTTCACGGTGGGGCCACTGCCAGGGTCTCCAGCGGTCAATACTACTCCTTTTCAGCCCACATCCTTGCCACACACGGTAATTTGCATCCAGACCACCCCAGTGACCAGGATGGGCAATTGGTTGACCGCTGTCAACTTGATCACTGGGCCCCATCCAGGCCGCATCGCCTCAGAGAAGTGAAGTCTGAAATAAGTCTCTGGCATGGTAGTCACTTGGGAACCGGTATCAATTAGACAACGGATGGTCTGTCCATCTATTTCAGCCCACACGAGGGGGCTCAGGAAAACTAAACTTGCAGGACTTCCTTCTCTCCTTCTTGGCAGCTCAGGATCCGGGCAGCGTCCTTCAGCCAAGGATCCCACTATTTTAACAGCTGACAGGTTGGTGGCCTACCCCGTCTGGTGCATCCTCAGGCCTAATGTCCAGTGTCCCAACATTTAAAACAAATCGCCTGTCTCCCTGCTCAGGATGACCCCATTTCCAGATGGGGCTGAGGGTTAGTTCTGCCTCCAGATGAGTTCGGCACTTTCAGGGGTTTCTCAAGCCGGACCACTCATCTCGTATGTCCTGAATTTCTTTCCGGATTTCTCTAACCCAACCTGGTTCAGCTGCGGGCAGAATGGGTACCTCCCCGCTCCGGACCTTCCTTGTCGAGGCTGCCATCCCCTGCTCTTGCTCACATGCTTCCACCCCAACTTCCAGAAAAGATATGCGTGGATTGGCTCGCAAGAGCTCCCGCAGGGCCTGTTTAAGCAGCGCATCCCTCAGGCCTGCCACGAGTTGGTCCCTCAAAATTACATCAGGGGGCCCCACACCATCCCGCTTAGCAATTGCGTCGTGGATCTCCTGCAGCGCGTTCATATATTGGGTCACAGACTCTCCCTCCCTTTGGACGCAGCAAAACAAGCGCATCCGCAGTTCACCAATATCCATGGGGTCCCCATGCATCTCTTCAAAGATTTGTAACACTTTGGTGAACATGTTCCTCTCGTGCAGGGGCCTGAACATAACAGAACATCTTGCTTCCCCGTCTAGGGCCACCACAGCAATCTCCACCTGCATAGCGGGGGTCATGGGGTGCATCCTTAGCATGCCCTTGACCCACTCGGTCCTGTCCTATAACAGTAAATTGCTCCCTGTAAACTTTAGGAGATTTCTGAGCATGGCCCCAAACTGTAAGCTGGCCCTTGGGACACCCACAGCTGCTTGGTCTGTGGACTGCATCCTGCAAACTACGCCCAGTGTAAGCAGCTTGCAGGATGCAGTGACAGACAGAAGGCAGAGCAAGGGCTAACCAAATGTAACAATTTAATAGAACAGGGTATTCACTCCTCGCAGGGACGTAAATGATTAAAGAATGGTTAATAAGAATAATGAAAGTAAAACAATAGCAGTCCAGTTAAGAAACTTATTGTGTCCTTTATGCTTCTCCTCAGCAGATAATCCCGCAAGGGTTTTAGCACCAGGAGCATCCAGGGAGATGTCCTCAGATGGGGTCCATTGAACGATGGTACATCTTCTGGTGGCAGCGGTCGGTCTCCGGTACTTCCGCTGAGCCCCTAGTCCATAAACACTCGCGGACCAAGGCCACAGCACTGCCAGTGTGAAAGGGGAACAGGCGAGAAGTCACTGGCTGGGAAGGCCACACGATTCTGTCTGGTGCTCGGCTTTCTCGCGCCAAACTTCCGGCTGCTGCACCCGCTTTTGGTTTTATCTTGCCCCTTCTACCCGGGTCATGAGGTTGGTCCGGCTCCTCATTTCTTCCCCCAGGCAAGAAGGGAAGCAGCCTCAACAGTTCTGGATCCGGCTCGGTACAGGTCCCCGCAGCCTTGTCTTCCTCTTCACAAAGGTAAGACTGAAATTTGTCCTTGTGTCAGTGTTTCTGTGCAAATAGTAGATGTAAACTGCAATCCCTACTACAATAACTGAATCACCGATGGAATCACAGGTAATCTTGGTGAAAAATATAAAAGAACGCCAAATAGAAAATCTCCACCTTTCTATGACACTATTCCAGACAATCCAGGAAAGTAGGAAAATGTGGTCAGAATTTGTGACAAACCATCCTGTAACTCGTCTACTATAAGAAAGAATGGGGCTCTGAAATACCCCATAGGAATGACTTAGGCAGGGATAGACAAGCGCTGTATTCAGCTATATTTGACAGTCCCACAGACAATAAATGGAGTGATAGCATAGGTGGGGTACCTAAAATCCGATGGGTCGTGGTGCAAAATCCGATGGGCCTCTTTTACCGCCCTGCCCGCACATGTTGGTCAGATGTATGGGCCCATGTCATGTCCTAAATTCTATAAGAACAAACAAGTTGCAAACCATCCCCCATTATGTAGTAACTAGATGGTAGCCCGATTCTAACGCATCGGTTATTCTAGAATATGTATGTAGTTTATTTATGAAGATTTTAGAATAATACATTGAATACACAGGATTTGGCCGGCCGCGACCAATTAGCGAAGCGTGATTCAAATCCCGCGCCAATACACCGGACTGCGCCTGTCGCTGATTTTTCGCGGCCGGCCACGTAGTATATTGCACAGCCCACGTAGTATATTGCACAGCCCATGTAGTATATTGCACAGCCCACGTAGTATATAGCAATGTGGGCACCATATCCCTGTTAAAAAAAGAATTAAAATAAAAAATAGTTATATACTCATCATCCGTTGGCCCCGGATCCAGGCGAAGCGTTTGCCGATGCTCCTCGCATGCTCCGGTCCCAAGAGTGCACTGCAGTCTCGCGAGATGATGACGTAGCGATCTCGCGAGACCGCTAAGTCATCATCTCATGAGATCGCAATGCTTGGAGCGGTCACCGGCGCGTCACGAGGAGCGGTAAAGGCCTGTTCTGGATCCGAGGGGCCGACAGAAGGCGAGTATATAACTATTTTTAATTTTTTTTATTATTTTTAACATTGGATCTTTTTACTATTGATGCTGCATAGGCAGCATCAATAGTAAAAAGTTGGTCACACAGGGTTAATATCAGCATTAACGGAGTGCGTTACACCGCGGCATAACGTGGTCCGTTAACGCTGCCATTAACCCTGTGTGAGCGCTGACTGCGGGGAGTAAGGAGCGGCCATTTTGCCGCCGGACTCTGCCCGTCGCTGATTGGTCTTGGCTGTTTTGCCGCGACCAATCAGCGACTTGGGATTTCCGTTACAGACAGACAGAAAGACGGAAGTGACCCTTAGACAATTATATAGTAGATATCCCCCATCTTGGGCTCCATCCTAGTATATAATACTCCTCAAATGTTCAGAAGAATCAGCGTAGGGTTATTAAAGATTCTTTACAAATTGCTAAAGGCAAATAGTCCCTAACTAAAGATTCTGTAAAATTAAACTATAACTTTTGTTTCCATCTGCTTATTAAAAAGTGCTCGTTTAAAATCAGTATTTGTGGAGTCATTGAATAAGCAATTGTCCTAAGCAATTGTCGTTTTTGTGGTCCCTTCATGGAGCCATTAATGATACCTTATGGAAGACATCTCCCTCATTTATGGACAAATAGTGCAGATTGACGCTCCCTAGCTGTATTGGGATCAAGATCAAGGGAACCTGTCACCCCGTTTTTTCAGATTGAGATAAAAATACTGTTAAATAGGGCCTGCGCTGTGCGTTACAAAAGTGTATGTAGTGTACCCTGATTCCCCACCTATGCTGCGAAATACATTACCAAAGTCGCCGTTTTCGCCTGTCAATCAGGCTGGTCAGGTCGGGTGGGCGTGGTCACAGCGCTGTTTCTTCCCCAGCTTTACGTTGGTGGCGTAGTGGTGTGCGCATGTCCCAGTGCCGAATCCACTTGCGCGCACATGAAGAAACAGCGCCACGATCTGCGCTATTACTGTCTTCGGTGGGGGCGGCCATCTTCCTGGGGACGCGCGTGCGCAGATGGAGTGCTCTGCTGCACGGGGCTTCAGGAAAATGGCCGCAGGATGCCGCGCGTGCGCAGAAGAGATCGCAGCGGCCAATTTCCTGAAGCCGAGTATGCATATATTTGATACAGTTAGCTCAATGGATTTAGTACAATCAGCTGACGCCTATTGTTTCCACCAGGGTACTCCGCAACTAATATAAAGTCCTCTGGACTTATTGCACGTGGTGCCGCCGATTACAGTCATGAATATGCGGCTCCACCCCTATGGGAGGTGGAGCCACATATTCATGACTGTAATCGGCGGCACAGTGACCGCTCATACCGGAGAAGGTGCGGCACGGAGAGGACGCTGCGAGGGAGTCGGGTGAGTATTTTATTAACAGCGGGCGGGCGCACAGGGGGTGGGAGGGGGTGGGGGCAGGGATCTTTATTTTAAACACGAGAAAAAGAAACAAAAAGGATTTATCTTCTCTCCAGTAGTTTTGAGCGATACCGTCCGATATTTGAAAGTATCGGTATCGGATGGTATCGGCCGATATCCGAAAA
This sequence comes from Ranitomeya imitator, assembly GCF_032444005.1. Lineage (NCBI taxonomy): Eukaryota > Metazoa > Chordata > Amphibia > Anura > Dendrobatidae > Ranitomeya > Ranitomeya imitator. The sequence goes on from NC_091283.1 coordinate 668,694,743, forward strand.
ATATCGGATATCGCCGATGCCGATATCCGATACCAATACAAGTCAATGGGACACAAATATCGGAAGGTATCCTGTAATGGATCCCAGGGTCTGAAGGAGAGGAAACTCTCCTTCAGGCCCTGGGATCCATATTCATGTGTAAAATAAAGAATAAAAATAAAAAATATTGATATACTCACCCTCTGACGTGCCCTGGTCGTCACCGCTGCAACCGCCTTGCTTTCATTCCGAAGAATGAGCGCGTTAAGGGCCTTCGATGATGTCGCGGCTTGTGATTGGTCGCTGAGCGGTCAAGTGACCGCTCACGCGACCAATCACAAGCCGCGATGTCATCGAAGGTCCTTAACGTGCTCATTCTTAGCGAGTTATACGGACGTATGAGAGGTGCAGAAAATACGGATTGCATACGGTACAATGATTCTCTATGGCCCAGCTCCTATCTGCCGTATTTTACTGATCCGTATTATACGGTTTTCTACGGCCGTAGAAAATCGTAGCATGCTGCGTTTGTCACCGTATTGCGCAAAAAATACGCCAATGAAAGTCTATGGGGGCGAGAAAAATACGGATTACACATGGACCAACAGTGTGACTTGCGAGAAATACGCAGCGGTGTTCTCTAGAAAAGCCGGCAATTCAGTGCGGTGTACAGTAAAATCACACTGACAGGTTAGAATAGAATAGCTAAAATAAATGTCTACACATAGTATAAGGGTATATATATATATGTCAGTGAGACACATATATGTATATATATTAATATTTCATACAGCGCTAGATAGCTTAAAAGCCGGTAATTCAATTGCCGGCTTTTCCTATCTCCTTCCCAAACCCGACATGATATGAGACATGGTTTACATACTCGTACAGTAAACCATCTCATATCCCTTTTTTTGCATATTCCACTCTACTAATGTTAGTAGTGTGTATTTGCAAAACGTGGGCTCTGTAGCTATTGAATTAAAGGGTTAAATCGCGGGAAAAATTGGCGTGGGCTCCCGCGCAATTTTCTCCGCCAGAATGGTAAAGCCAGTGAGTGAGGGCAGATATTAATAGCCTGGAGAGGGTCCATGGTTATTGGCCCCCCTGGCTAAAAACATCTGCCCCCAGCCACCCCAGAAAAGGCACATCTGGAAGATGCGCCTATTCTGGCACTTGGCCATTCTCTTCCCATTCCCGTGTAGCAATGGGATATGGGGTAATGAAGGGTTAATGTCACCTTGCTATTGTACGGTGACATTAAGCCAGATTAATAATGAAGAGGCATCAATTATGACACCTATCCATTATTAATCCAATAGCAGGAAATGGTTAAAAAACACACACACACATTATTCAAAAGTATTTTAATGAAATAAATACACAGGCTGTTGGAATAGTTTATTATACTGGTAATCCACCTGAAGACCCTGTAAAAAGTTAAAATAAAAAAACAACAATATCCCATACCTTCCGTCATTCTGTAATGTACCACGATGTAAATCCATCTGAAGGGGTTAACTTCTTTTACAAGCAGAAGCTCTGCTAATTCAGCTGTGCTCCTGTTTGTAAAACCCCAGGGAATTAATGGAATGTAGGTCAATGACCTGTAGTTACCTTCAGTCGTGGTGAGGCGCCCTCTGCTGGATGTCCTCATATGAACTCGAGCCTGGGAACTTTTCTGAATATTTTCCCACGCTTGAGTTCATATGAGGACATCCAGCAGAGGACGCATCACCGCGACTGAAGGTAAATACAGGTCAATGAACTACATTCCATTCATTCGCTGGGGTTTTACAGATAGAAGCACAGCTGCATTAGCAGAGCTTCTGCTTGTAAAAATAGTTAACCCCTTCAGATGGATTTACATCGTGGGATGTTACAGAATGACGGAAGTTATGGGATATTGTGGTTTTTTTATTTTAACTTTTTTACAGGACGAGGGTCTTACCAGTATAATAAACTATTCCAACAACCTGTGTATTTATTTCATTAAAATACTTTTGAATAATGTGTGTGTGTTTTTTAACCATTTCCTACTATTGGATTAATAATGGATAGGTGTCATAATTGACGCCTCTCCATTATTAATCTGGCTTAATGTCACCTTACAATAGCAAGGTGACATTAACCCTTCATTACCTCATATCCCACTGCTATGCGGGAATGGGAAGAGAGTGGCCAAGTGCCAGAATAGGCGCATCTTCCAGATGTGCCTTTTCTGGGGTGGCTGGGGGCAGATGTTTTTAGCCAGGGGGGGGCAATACCCGTGGACCCTCTCCAGGCTATTAATATCTGCCCTCAGTCACTGGCTTTACCATTCTGGCAGAGAAAATTGCGCGGGAGCCCACACCAATTTTTTCCGCGATTTAACCCTTTAATTAAATAGCTACAGAGCCCACATTTTGCACATACACACTACTAACATTAGTAGTGTGGAATATGCAAAAAAAAAGGGATATGAGATGGTTTACTGTATGTAAACCGTGTCTCATATCATGTCGGGTTTGGGAAGGAGATAGCAAAAGTCGGCAATTGAATAGCCGGCTTTTAAGCTATCTAGCGCTGTATGAAATATTAATATATATATATATATATATATATATATATATATATATATATATATATATATATATATATATATATATATATATATATATACGCTGAAACACCCTGCCTACGGATGAGATACGGACTACTATTTTGGGGACTTTTCTGCGTATTGCGGCCGTAAATTACGGACCGTATTTTTATACGCTGAGTGTGACGCCGGCCTAAGGTGAGGAGGTTTGGGCTGCAGCCTTACTGTTCTCCTGTTATACCCAAAGCTGTCCCTTATTGGGACAGAAATACTAGTGTGTAAACACGTAAGACAAACAGGGACAACAAAAAGTAGCTAACAAAAAAAACTCACCAAAGGTAGAGGGGTATATAGGGAAGGGTAGGAACGTACAAACCAAATGGGAATATGACAATGAGGAAAGCATTCACCCAAAAACAGCATGCAACAACGATCTCCAACTCAGCAGAGCAACTCCAAAGAGCTAGGAAGTAAAACTTTCACTGGCATGTGAAAACCTGTGGCTGACACTAGGAAACCTAAGAAATGAACCTCTTGTATGGTGAATACATACTTCTCCAACTTGACATACAGTTTACTATCTTGTAGAGCCTGACAAGTACCTGCTGAGACTTGAGATCGGGCGAGTAGATCAAAATATTGTTAAAATACACTACTACAGATCTACCCACTAGGTGACAGAAGATGTCATTAACGAAATGTTGGAACATGTCGGGAGCATTAGGCAATGTGCACACATTTATGAACATATTGACCGTGAAGTTTATTAAACTCAGTCACGAAGTGTATAGTATTAAAACCAAAACCTTTATTAACATAAACAATACAAAATATTAAATATTAGAACAGTGCCTCAAAATCAGATAAAATTCTATGTCAAAGTAAGCAGCGAGAATTACAGGTATATTGACTTTAGTTTGTTTTGTAATTTTTTAATAGTCACCAGACGAACATTTCCTTGTGGTCAATACCACAATCAAACAGTGACTTTGCAAAATTGCTACCACCTCTATCAACGGTAACTGTTCAGAGACCATACATAACTTTGTGCACAAAATGATCACTCATTCATCAGTAGGTTAATCCGCACAAGCGGGGTATACCTGAGACTCAAAACCAAAACCCCTGCACAAGCAATCAAGCACAGTGGAGGCCGCCAAATATTGCACAAGATCCGTATCCCATGATTGTATACCATACTTATAAAGTCTCAGGCAAAAGGACTCCCACCATCAGCGACACATCTCTAGGCAGAAACCGCTACTCATTACATCAACCATAATACTAGTAGTATATCAGATGAACATATTTCACAAACTTATAGGCAAACTGTCCGATACATATTACCTGTATAAATTCGCTATTCTCCTGCCTCGTGGCACGCTGCACCTTGATTACCCCGACGCGCGTTTCGCATCTGCTTCCTCCAGGGAGCGTGTCTAAGGCCAGGCAACTTGGGATATTTAAAATCAAAACCAACCAATCAGATTACTCATAGGGAGATATCCCCAGCAAATGCAAGGGGCTGGCCCCGGCGCATCACCCAGAAGCGCCTTCAATACATCCACCCATCCCATGCAGGGGGGCCGTTCCCAGAGTATCGCCAGGAAAACCCATCCACCCACCAACTACAGGGACTGTCCCCGGCTATCACTAAGAACGCCTACACATAATCCACCTACCGTGAACAGGGGGCCATCCCCAGTGCATTACCCGGAAACACCCTCCGCCTGTCCACCAATCAAAGCTGGGGGGCTGTCCTCAGAAAAACACCCGATGGCCGCCCCTGTTAACCAGCCCTCCCCGTGTAATACGTCAGACCGGCAGCCCAGCAAACACGATCCGCTACTGGAAGGAGGGGAGGTGGAAAGCCTAAATCACTCTCTCCCGGCGCCGTCTATCCGAGTCTACGCTACGGTCGTTTCACTTTGAAACACCCCGCGATACAAACTCCGCTGTGGCTGTCAGGCGTGCACCAGGTGGCTCACTGATGACACCATGCTGGAGGACGGATGAGATAGGTGAACCATCCATTCCCAACCCCATCACTATGGTGGGTAAATAAATAGAAAGTCCCCAACCCCATATTCAAGGATATTCCACACACAGTACAATACTGAGCCCACTGCTATAGGTGACCCAACCAAAAGGTGCATGAATGCCATATAAGTCCCTATTCGGGACCCCGTTAACCGGAGCAATAACTGAACCCTGATCGTACAAAGGACTAGCGAGGAGCATCTGCGACCCCCCCTGCAGATGGGGTCCCAGACCGCACCATCACCTCCTGTGCAATCCAGAGTAGTACGCTCCAGTGAGTGATGGGTCTCCATTCTCATTAGGCCACAAAATACAATCACCACAGTCACATATGGGGCTGAAGTCATGATAGTTAATTGACTCCCCCGCCCCCATGAGACACCCACATACAGAAGCATCCAACAAACTATATGAAAAGGGCAATGCCGCTAAGTCCGTTGTTTAGTTGGAAAGCCACCATAAACCATAATGGCTTTCATCAGTCTGGCAAACTTTTGGACAATGTTCCTTAGTTATTCCATGATATCCATTCAGTGGACACGGGGGCCACTTTCTTCTCAGTACCCCAATTGGACCATATTATAGATTACCCCCGAGTCCATTGGTATCATCCATTAGGAGCCATTAACAGGAAGTGAAGTCCATTGTATTTGGAACTATTGGCTGGAAGACGTCACATAATCACTTCAATCCCCACAATCAAGCAGAAAACGCCAATGGAGTGGTAATCGCCTCCTGATGTTATTTCCAAAACACTTGGCTCATGATGACCACCCGATGTTGTCTCCAAAGGTACCCAGGCTTATAATACCCTCTTGATGTCATCTCCAGATTGCATCACCCAATTAGTAGTATATATGACCGCAGAGAATATGCAAATACGAGAATCTGAAAAGTAATACACAGAATTAAAAACGAACCACAAAAATTTACACCACCATAAGAACCGCCAGAGTGCACATCATCAAATATTTGGCGGTCCTGGAAATATCTCCCCTAGCCTCATAAGTAAGTGGCATTTGATCATATTTGCATATATCACTTTCTTTGTGTGTAAAATGCATGGCATGCATTTGTAATAGCAAGCTGTCCTCTATATAACCAGCACATAGCACTTCTTTTGCACCTTTTTGCATGCTTTTATATATTTTAATATATATATAATTATTCCACTCTTTATGTGATATACATTTTTAATATATTTTTCAAGTATATATAATTCTTTTATACACATTTTCACTTTTGGATTTTTTATTACGGTATATTATATGTTACATATGGTCTCTACCTCTATATTAATATTCATTATGCCCACTGGGGTATCCAGTATATAATATATTTTGACCTGCCTTGTGCAACTATACATTGCACTATATATATATACTCCTTTGATATGTGCACGTAAGAAACATACATATACAGTTGTTTGATTTTGATTTTAATATTTTATTGATTTTCTGCTATTGCTATGTAATAAAAGTGATAAATATTTAGATATTCCCTGTCATCATTCCTTTCACTGGTTTGGTTCATGCACGGTGCATGTTTTTTTACCACCATAAGAAACCTGAACACCCAAAAAAACACCAATTAAAATAAATAAAAATGACTGACTGACTGACTAACCATATCCGTATATGTACACAAGTAGCTCAAAAATGAGGCCAAGAAAATCACAAAAAGGATCCAAAGCCCAAATTTTCATTTAATCCCTGCGGGGCCAGGGTGCCTAACCGATAGATCCAACGGCTCTCAATTTGGGCCAAGATTTTCCCCAGATCCCCTCCTCTGGGGCCCAAACTGACCAAATCTATCCCCTTTACACTCATAAGCCGGGGGTTACAGTCATGGAATTTTCTGTAATGCCTCGGAATTGTCTTGAGGCTCAGGATATCCTCCACCATTTTAGCCCTCTCAATGTCCAGGAAATGCTCTCGAACCCGAACCCTTAACTCTCTGGTGGTAAGGCCAATATATACCTTCTCACACGGGCAGGTTAGATGATAGATCACCCCCTTAGATGTACAAGAGATGAGTTTTCTGATCTCAAAGGTTTTGGACCCATCGAAATTGGTAAATTTCTTGCTTTTTACACAGTTGGCACAGGCCTTGCAGCGGCCACAGGGAAAAAAGCCCACTAAGTCATTGCCAGTGCCTTGCTTTTTGTTCGGCTCATAGTGGCTATGTACCAAAATGTCACGGATACTCCTTGACCTTTTTGAAACTAGAGCAGGTTTGGCCGGTAGAATCTGCTTTAGGACTGGGTCAGTGTGTAAAACAGCCCAATGCTTTTCCACAATCTGTCTAAACTCAAACCATTTATTGTGGTATCCCGTGATCAGTCGCACCTGATCCTTGCTTTCATTTCTTTTTTTGGGTTGTTGTTGTATAATAAAGCATTTCTGGGTGTGTTCCTCGCTCTCACCAAACCCCTCTTAATTGTTTTTTGGCCATAGCCACGTTGCGAAAACCTCTCAGCCAGTTCTTCTGATTGCACCTCAAAATCCGCCTCACTAGAACAAATGCGGCGGACCCGTAAAAATTGTTCAATAGGGATCCCTCTAATAGTAGAGGGCAGATGTGCAGACTGGGCATGCAATAAAGAATTAGTAGCTGTTTCCTTACGGAAGACATTGGTAATGATCTCCCCATCAGGGCAGGAACATATCTGCAGATCAAGGAAATCCACCAATCTACCATATTTAAAGGTAAGCTTGATGTTGACATCATTCTGATTTAGATTCACCATGAGGGCATTAAGATCCGCAATGCTCCCCTCCCACACAAACCAGATATCATCAATATATCTCATCCCTTCCTGGATGAGATGGCTCTGGGGGATGGGATTACTCATAAAGATATCCCTCTCCCATGCCCCCAGAAAGATATTTGCGTAGGAGGGGGTGCAACATGCCCCCATGGCGGTGCCCTGCAGCTGCAGATACGTGCCCCGCCCAAAAACAAAAACATTGTGTGTAAGCACGAACTCCAATAGCTTGAGCAGCAACACAATCAGCTTCCTGTCTAAATTACTTGACTCAAGGAACCAAGCTACTGCCCTAACTCCATCTGCATGCCTAATTGAAGTGTAAAGCGCCTCTATGTCGGCGGTGACCATAACACTATTGGAACCGAGCTGGAGGTTATCCAGCCTACGCAGAGCTGCTGTGGTATCCTTAATAAAGGATGGCAGCTGGCTAACCTTCGGTTTGAGGTAATAGTCAAGGACCTGAGTGACGATCTCACATAGAGCCCCGTTGCCTGACACAATAGGTCTTCCCGGGGGGTGTACGGGATCTTTGTGCACTTTCAGTAATAGATATAGTGTAGGCATCCTTGGGTGCATATTTTTAATCAACTCCCATAGTCTTTTTTGGGATTATGCCTTCCAAAAATGCTTTCTCCAACATGTCATTCAGTACGTCCTGATAAGACCTCAAAGGATTGGTGGCCAGCTTTTTGTAGCAGTCATTATTGTCCAAGAGTTTATAAGCCTGTTTCTCATACTGCGTATGGGGCCATATCACTAAATTTCCGCCCTTGTTGACTGGTTTAAACACGACATCGCCCCACCCCTTCAGAGTATCCAGTGCTCTTCTATCCGACTGTCTGATGTTAGAGTGACCAAACCCACTGCCAGCCAGCTTTTCAATGTCATCAGTGACCAGCCGTGTAAAAACCTCTACTGCCGGGCACATGTTAAATTATGGAAATTTTTTAGGCTTCCCGACCAAATGGTTTGGAAACCCACTCATCTCCATGGGGTTGCTTTCCAATTCTAAGGCTTCCAAGTTTGCCAAGGCTTCCCTCTCCACCTCAGTGTCAAAAGTCAAATCCCCATGCCCCTTGTGATGCAGTTTCTTTAAAATAAGCTTTCTTGAAAAAAGATGTAAGTCTTTCACTGATGTAACATAGTAACATAGTAACATAGTTAGTAAGGCCGAAAAAAGACATTTGTCCATCCAGTTCAGCCTATATTCCATCATAATAAATACCCAGATCTACGTCCTTCTACAGAACCTAATAATTGGTGAATGCATGTGAATGCATCTAGAGAAAATGAGGGACAAAAAGTGAGACCCTTTTCAAGAATGGACGTCTGTTCATCCGACAACACGTGTGATCAGGGCCGGCTCCAGGTTTTTGAGGGCCCCGGGCGAAAGAGTCTCAGTGGGCCCCCCTTTAACACATACCCCGATTCATGATCGCATATAAACACAGCCATGTAGTATATAACACTGCCCACGTAGTATATAGCAGCCCATGTAGTATACAGCAGCCCACGTAGCATATAGCAGCCCATGTAGTATATAGCACAGCCCACGTAGTATATAGCAGCGCAGCCCACGTAGTATATAGCAGCCCACATAGTATATAGCAGCGCAGCCCACGTAGTATATAGCAGCACAGCCCACGTAGTATATAGCAGCGCAGCCCACGTAGTATATAGCAGCGCAGCCCACGTAGTATATAGCAGCGCAGCCACATAGTATATAGCAGCGCAGCCCACGTAGTATATAGCAGCGCAGCCCACGTAGTATATAGCAGCGCAGCCCACATAGTATATAGCAGCGCAGCCCACGTAGTATATAGCAGCGCAGTCCACGTAGTATATAGCAGCGCAGCCCACGTAGTATATAGCAGCGCAGCCCACGTAGTATATAGCAGCGCAGCCCACGTAGTATATAGCAGCGCAGCCCATGTAGTATATAGCAGCGCCACTCACTCAGGCACTGGTAGGACTAGGAGCTCCTCCTGAATCTGCCTAATAACTTCAGCAGCATGGCAGCCAGCCAGGGGCGGAGATCAGAGCAGAGAACGTGCTCTCTCCGCCCACAAATAATGTCACACTGGCTGCCTTCTCTTAACCCCTATGTGTGCCTGCCTGGCTGCACTGACTGAGTGAGAAGATGCTTGTGTCAGAGCTGGCACATAGGGGTTAAGAGAACGCAGCCAGCAGTAACTTTGTGGGCGGAGAGAGCATGTTATCTCCTGCTCTGCTCTCCCAGCTGTATCTATGACAGCGTGAGTGGGCCCCCCTCTCTTCCCATGGCCCCGGCATTTGCCCGGTGCGCCGGGTGCTGACGCCGGCCCTGCGTGTGATGATAAGTTAATCACCTCCTTCATTTTGTCATTCCTTTGATACGGTCTCTTTTTGAAAAAATCATGTGATTTAGATGTTCTGCCATATCTGGTATGCTTATTCCATGGGACAGTTTCTGTACCTTGATTAGAGGTGCCCGCATCAGACATTGATGAAGCGGAACTGATAGAGGTGGCTCTAAAGTCCCTTCTCTCTTTATTAGGTCGTGGATCCTGCCACTTATAAACTCTCTTGTTCTCATAATCTATGACATCCCTAGAGTATTTTTTGGTTTTTACAGAGCAGATATCCTTTTCGCATTTCTCAAGGTCATATGTAACTTCCATGAGAAAAACATCTAACTGTTCTTTCTTTAAATCCTTCTTTAATGAGAGTTCCAACCTACTAATCTGATCCTCTATTCTTTTGATTGACTGGACATTACTATCAATAATAATACACATAAACTCCAGAGAGCATGTTGAGGCGGCTAACATCCACCGATCTACAAGCTGTTCTTCCCTCAAATCAAAGGTTGGATATAACTGCACCCTCAGCCCTTTAGGGATAATTTTCTATCTCACATAATTTTCAAGAGTAGTCTTGGTCCACCATACTTTTGTCTTCTTGTGTACATAATCCTTATATTCCTTCATTAAATCTTTATCATTACTCGAAACGTCAGTCGCTGATTGTGAGACACTGGAGCAAAACATACTTGAGGCTTTTTGACGCCAGGTCAATTCTCTGGCTGAGAAATCCATACTGGAAAAACAGGTGCACTGCCTGAAGACAGAAATACACATAATGAACATAACGCACCAACCCATTTCCTCAAGTTACACATGGGCCACACTCCAAACATAATATGAACATATTGACCGTGAAGTTTATTAAACTCACTCACGAAGTGTATAGTATTAAAACCAAAACCTTTATTAACATAAACAATACAAAATATTAAATCTTAAAGCAGTGCCTCAAAATCAGATAAAATTCTATGTCAAAGTAAGCAGCGAGAATTACAGGTATATTGCTTTTAGTTTGTTTTGTATTTTTTTATTAGTCACCAGACGAACATTTCCTTGTGGTCAATACCACAATCAAACAGTGACTTTGCAAAATTGCTACCACCTCTATCCACGGTAACTGTTCAGAGACCATACATAACTTTGTGCACAAAATGATCACTCATTCATCAGTAGGTTAATCCGCACAAGCGGGGTATACCTGAGACTCAAAACCAAAACCCCTGCACAAGCAATCAAGCACAGTGGAGGCTGCCAAATATTGCACAAGATCCGTATCCCATGATTGTATACCATACTTATAAAGTCTCAGGCAAAAGGACTCCCACCATCAGCGACACATCTCTAGGCAGAAATCGCTACTCATTACATCAACCATACTAGTAGTATATCAGATGAACATATTTCACAAACTTATGGGCAAACTGCCCGATACATATTACCTGTATAAATTCGCTATTCTCCTGCCTCGTGGCACGCTGCACCTTGATTACCCCGACGCGCATTTCGCATCTGCTTCCTCCAGGGAGCGTGTCTAAGGCCAGGCAACTTGGGATATTTAAAATCAAAACCAACCAATCAGATTACTCGTAGGGGGATATCCCCAGCACGTCATCCCGGGACACACACCACTCATTGTCCAATCAAATGCAAGGGGCTGGCCCCGGCGCGTCACCCAGAAGCGCCTTCAATACATCCACTCATCCCATGCAGGGGGCCGTTCCCAGAGTATCACCAGGAAAACCCATCCACCCACCAACTACAGGGACTGTCCCCGGCTATCACTAAGAACGCCTACACATAATCCACCTACCGCGAACAGGGGGCCGTCCCCGGTGCATTACCCGGAAACACCCTCCGCCTGTCCACCAAAACGAAACGCAATAAATTTACCAATTTCGATGTGTCCAAAACCTTTGGGATCAGAAACTTCATCTCTTGTACATCTAAGGGGGTGATCTATCATCTAACCTGCCCGTGTGAGAAGGTATATATTGGCCTTACCACCAGAGAGTTAAGGGTTCGGGTTCGAGAGCATTTCCTGGACATTGAGAGGGCTAGAAAGGTGGAGGATATCCTGAGCCTCAAGACAATTCCGAGGCATTACAGAAAATTCCATGATTGTAACCCCTGGCTTATGAGTGTAAAGAGGATAGATTTGGTCAATTTGGGCTCCAGAGGAGGGGATCTGGGGAAAATCTTGGCCCAAATTGAGAGCCGTTTGATCTATTGCCTAGGCACCCTGGCCCCGCAGGGATTAAATGAAAATTTGGGCTTTGGATCCTTTTTGTGATTTTCTTGGCCTCATTTTTGAGCTACATATACATAAGTTTGTGAAATATGTTCATCTGATATACTACTAGTATGGTTGATGTAATGAGTAGCGGTTTCTGCCTGGAGATGTGTCGCTGATGGTGGGAGTCCTTTTGCCTGAGACTTTATAAGTATGGTATACAATCATGGGATACGTATCTTGTGCAATATTTGGCGGCCTCCACTGTGCTTGATTGCTTGTGCAGGGGTTTTGGTTTTGAGTCTCAGCTATACCCCGCTTGTGCGGATTAACCTACTGATGAATGAGTGATCATTTTGTGCACAAAGTTATGTATGGTCTCTGAACAGTTACCGTGGATAGAGGTGGTAGCAATTTTGCAAAGTCACTGTTTGATTGTGGTATTGACCACAAGGAAATGTTCGTCTGGTGACTATTAAAAAATTACAAAACAAACTAAAAGCAATATACCTGTAATTCTCACTGCTTACTTTGACATAGAATTTTATCTGATTTTGAGGCACTGTTTTAATATTTAATATTTTGTATTGTTTATGTTAATAAAGGTTTTGGTTTTAATACTATACACTTCGTGACTGAGTTTAATAAACTTCACGGTCAATATGTTCATATTATGTTTGGAGTGTGGCCCATGTGTAACTTGAGGAAATGGGTTGGTGCGTTATGTTCATCATGTGCACACATTGCAGATTTCATGCGGATCCGCAGCGTTTTTTCCATGCAGAAACGCTGCAGACCCGCAAGTGATTTACAGTACAATGTAAATCAATGAGGGGAAAAAAATGCTGTGCTAATGGTGTGGAAAATTCCGCACTGAAAACGCAGCAGATTCAAAAAAGGACCATGTCAATTATTTTTGCGGATCTGGAACTTTTCTGCACAATTTGACTTCCATTGATTCAGTCAAATCTGCAGCAAAACCACAGTATCTGCCTTTTTGAGGCAGAGTTGCATGCAAGATACGCTGCAAAACGGAAGGGGGAAGAGTGTGTGGCTGCACTGGGTCTTACTGACACCTCTCCATTACTAACCGGGCTTGATGTCACCTTACAATACAAAGGTGACATTAACCCCTTTCTGACCTTTGATGTACTATCCCGTCGAGGTGACCTGGGCCTATCTGACCCTCGATGGGATACTACGTCATAGCAATCGGCCGCGCTCACAGGGGGAGCGCGGCCGATCGCGGCCGGGGGTCAGCTGCCTATCGCAGCTGACATCTGGCACTATGTGCCAGGAGCGGTCACGGACCGCCCCCGGCACATTAACCCCCGACACACTGCGATCAAACATGATCGCGGTGTGCCGGTGGTATAGGGAAGCATCGCGCAGGGAGGGGGCTCCCTGCGGGCTTCCCTGAGACCCCGCAGCAACGCGATGTGATCGCGTTGCTCCGAGGGTCTCCTACCTCCTTCCTCGCTGCAGGCCCCAGATCCAAGATGGCCGCGGCATCCGGGTCCTGCAGGGAGGGAGGTGGCTTACCAAGTGCCTGCTCAGAGCAGGCGCTTGGTAAGCCTGCAGTGCTCTAAGTCAGATCGCTGATCTGACAGAGTGCTGCGCAAACTGTCAGATCAGCGATCTGTGATGTCCCCCCCTGGGACAAAGTAAAAAAGTAAAAAAAAAAATTTCCACATGTGTAAAAAAACAAAAATAAAATTCCTAAATAAAGAAAAAAAAATATTGTTCCCATAAATACATTTCTTTATCTAAATAAAAAAACAAACAATAAAAGTACACATATTTAGTATCGCCGCGTCCGTAACGACCCAACCTATAAAACTGTCCCACTAGTTAACCACTTCACTAAACACCGTAAGAAAAAAAAAAACGAAGCAAAAAACAACGCTTTATTATCATACCACCAAACAAAAAGTGGAATAACACGCGATCAAAAAGACAGATATAAATAAACATGGTATCGCTGAAAACGTCATCTTGTCCCGCAAAAAAACGAGCCACCATACAGCATCATCAGCAAAAAAATTTAAAAGTTATAGTCCTCAGAATAAAGCGATGCAAAAATAATTATTTTTTCTATAAAATAGTTTTTATTGTATAAAAGCGCCAATACATAAAAAAATTATATAAATGAGGTATCGCTGTAAACCTACTGACCCGAAGAATAAAACTGCTTTATTCATTTTACCAAATGCGGAACGGTATAAACGCTCCCTCCCCCCAAAAAAAGAAATTCATGAATTGCTGGTTTTTGGTCATTCTGCCTCACAAAAATCGTAATAAAAAGCGATAAAAAAATGTAACGTGCCCGAAAATGTTACCAATAAAAACGTCAACTCGTCCCGCAAAAAACAAGACCTCACAAGACTCTGTAGACTCAAATATGGAAAAATAATAGCTCTCAAAATGTGGTAACGCAAAAAATATATTTTGCAATAAAAAGCGTCTTTCAGTGTGTGACAGCTGCCAATCATAAAAATCTGCTAAAAAAACTGCTATAAAAGTAAATCAAACCCCCCTTCATCACCCGCTTAGTTAGGAAAAAATTAAAAAAATGTATTTATTTCCATTTTCCCATTAGGGTAAGGGTTAGGTCTAGGGTTAGGGCTAGGGTTAGGGTTGGGGCTAGGGTTAGGACTAGGGTTAGGGTTGGGGCCAGGGTTAGGGCTAGGGTTAGGGTTGGGGCTAGGGTTAAGGCTACAGTTAGGGTTGGGGCTAAAGTTAGGGTTGGGGCTAAAGTTAGGGTTAGGATTACATTTACGGTTGGGAATAGGGTTGGGATTAGGGTTAGGGGTGTGTCTGGGATAGAGGTGTGGTTAGGGTTACCATTGGGATTAGGGTTAGGGGTATGTTTGGATTAGGGTTTCAGTTATAATTGGGGGGTTTCCACTGTTTAGGCACATCAGGGGCTCTCCAAATGCGACATGGCGTCCGATCTCAATTCCAGCCAATTCTGCGTTGAAAAAGTAAAACAGTGCTCCTTCCCTTCCGAGCTCTTCCGTATGCCCAAACAGGGGTTTACCCCAACATATCGGGTATCAGCATACTCGGGACAAATTGGACAACAACTTTTGGGGTCCCATTTCTCCTGTTACCCTTGGGAAAATACAAAACTGGGGGCTAAAAAATAATTTTTGTGGGAAAAAAAGATTTTCTATTTTCACGGCTCTGCGTTATAAACTGTAGTGAAACACTTGGGGGTTCAAAGTTCTCACAACACATCTAGATAAGTTCCTTGGGGGTCTAGTTTCCAATATGGGGTCACTTGTGGGGGGTTTCTACTGTTTAGGTACATTAGGGCCTCTGCAAACGCAATTTGACACCTGCAGACCATTCCATCTAAGTCTGCATTCCAAATGGCACTCCTTCCCTTCCGAGCCCTCCCATGCACCCAAACGGTAATTCCCCCCACACATGTGGTATCAGCGTACTCAGGACAAATTGGACAACAACTTTTGGGGTCCAATTTCTCCTGTTACCCTCGGGAAAATACAAAACTGGGGGCTAAAAAATAATTTTTGTGGGAAAAAAATTTTTGTTTTATTTTACGGCTCTGCATTATAAACTTCTGTGAAGCCCTTGGTGGGTAGGTAAAAGTGCTCACCACACATCCAGATAAGTTCCTTAGGGGGTCTACTTTCCAAAATGGTGTCACTTGTGGGGGGTTTTAATGTTTAGGCACATCAGTGGCTCTCCAAACGCAACATGGCATCCCATCTCAATTCCTGTCAATTTTGCATTGAAAAGTCAAACGGCGCTCCTTCCCTTCCGAGCTCTCCCATGCGCCCAAACAGTGGTTTACCCCCACATATGGGGTATCTGCGTACTCAGGACAAATTGAACAACAACTTTTGGTGTCCCATTTCTTCTCTTACCCTTGGGAAAATAAAAAATTGGGGGCGAAAATATTATTTTTGTGAAAAAATATGATTTTTTATTTTACGTTTCTGCATTATAAACTTCTGTGAAGCACTTGGTGGGTCAAAGTGCTCACCACACCTCTAGATAAGTTCCTTAGGGGGCCTACTTTCCAAAATGGTGTCACTTGTGGGGGGTTTCAATGTTTAGGCACATCAGTGGCTCTCCAAACGCAACATGGCGTCCCATCTCAATTCCTGTCAATTTTGCATTGAAAAGTAAAACGGCGCTCCTTCCCTTCCGAGCTCTCCCATGCGCCCAAACAGTGGTTTACCCCCACATATGGGGTATCGGCGTACTCAGGACAATTTGTACAACAACATTTGGGGTCCATTTTCTCCTGTTACCCTTGGTAAAATAAAACAAATTGGAGCTGAAGTAAATTTTTTGTGAAAAAAAGTTAAATGTTCATTTTTATTTAAACATTCCAAAAATTCCTATGAAATACCTGAAGGGTTAATAAACTTCTTGAATGTGGTTTTGAGCACCTTGAGGGGTGCAGTTTTTAGAATGGTGTCACACTTGGGTATTTTCTATTATATAGACCCCTCAAAATGACTTCAAATGAGATGTGGTCCCTAAAAATAAATGGTGTTGTAAAAATGAGAAATTGCTGGTCAACTTTTAACCCTTATAACTCCCTAACGAAAAAAAAATGTTGGTTCCAAAATTATGCTGATGTAAAGTAGACATGTGGGAAATGTTACTTATTAAGTATTTTGTGTGACATACAGTGCCTACAAGTAGTATTCAACCCCCTGCAGATTTAGCAGGTTTAATAAGATGTGTTATGAAAGGCAATTCAGTACTACAATGGACATAGCGGTCAGAGCACATACAGTGATCTGACAATAACCCAAAATCATAGAACGAGCTCTGAGACGTGGGAACTCTGCAGACCGCAATCCCTAATCCTCTCCAAACAACACTAGAGGCAGCCGTGGATTGCGCCTAACTCTGCCTATGCAACTCGGCACAGCCTGAGAAACTAACTAGCCTGAAGATAGAAAATAAGCCTACCTTGCCTCAGAGAAATACCCTAAAGGAAAAGGCAGCCCCCCACATATAATGACTGTGAGTTAAGATGAAAAGACAAACGTAGAGATGAAATAGATTCAGCAAAGTGAGGCCCGACTTTCTTAACAGAGCGAGGACAGAAAAGGTAACTTTGCGGTCTACACAAAACCCTAAAGAAAACCACGCAAAGGGGGCAAAAAGACCCTCCGTACCGAACTAACGGCATGGAGGTACACCCTTTGCGTCCCAGAGCTTCCAGCAAAAAATTAGACAAGCTGGACAGAAAAAATAGCAAACAAATAGCAAAGAAGAACTTAGCTATGCAGAGCAGCAGGCCACAGGAATGATCCAGGGAAAAGCAAGTCCAACACTGGAACATTGACAGGAAGCCAGGATCAAAGCGTTAGGTGGAGTTAAGTAGAGAAGCACCTAACGACCTCACCAGATCACCTGAGGGAGGAAACTCAGAAGCCGCAGTACCACTTCCCTCCACCAACAGAAGCTCACAGAGAGAATCAGCTGAAGTACCACTTGTGACCACAGGAGGGAGCTCTGCCACAGAATTCACAACAAAGATGCAAATAAGTTAGAGCCTTCAAACTTCAAACAAGAGCAGGATTTATTAACAGATGCATAAATCTTACAAACCAAAAAGTTTTGTTGCTCAGTTAAATTTTTTATAAATTTTAAACATAAAAGTGTGGGTCAATTATTATTCAACCCCTAGGTTTAATATTTTGTAGAATAACCTTTGTTTGCAATTACAGCTAATAATCGTCTTTTATAAGACCTGATCAGGCCGGCACAGGTCTCTGGAGTTATCTTGGCCCACTCCTCCATGCAGATCTTCTCCAAGTTATCTAGGTTCTTTGGGTGTCTCATGTGGACTTTAATCTTGAGCTCCTTCCACAAGTTTTCAATTGGGTTAAGGTCAGGAGACTGACTAGGCCACTGCAACACTTTGATTTTTTTGCCTCTTGAACCAGGCCTTGGTTTTCTTGGCTGTGTGCTTTGGGTCGTTGTCTTATTGGAAGATGAAATGACGACCCATCTTAAGATCCTTGATGGAGGAGCGGAGGTTCTTGGCCAAAATCTCCAGGTAGGCCGTGCTATCCATCATCCCATGGATGCGGACCAGATGGCCAGGCCCCTTGGCTGAGAAACAGCCCCACAGCATGATGCTGCCACCACCATGCTTGACTGTAGGGATGGTATTCTTGGGGTCGTATGCAGTGCCATCCAGTCTCCAAACGTCACGTGTGTGGTTGGCACCAAAGATCTCGATCTTGGTCTCATCAGACCAGAGAACCTTGAACCAGTTAGTCTCAGAGTCCTCCAAGTGATCATGAGCAAACTGTAGACGAGCCTTGACATGACGCTTTGAAAGTAAAGGTACCTTACGGGCTCGTCTGGAACGGAGACCATTGCGGTGGAGTACGTTACTTATGGTATTGACTGAAACCAATGTCCCCACTGCCATGAGATCTTCCCGGAGCTCCTTCCTTGTTGTCCTTGGGTTAGCCTTGACTCTTCGGACAAGCCTGGCCTCGGCACGGGAGGAAACTTTCAAAGGCTGTCCAGGCCGTGGAAGGCTAACAGTAGTTCCATAAGCCTTCCACTTCTGGATGATGCTCCCAACAGTGGAGACAGGTAGGCCCAACTCCTTGGAAAGGGTTTTGTACCCCTTGCCAGCCTTGTGACCCTCCACGATCTTGTCTCTGATGGCCTTGGAATGCTCCTTTGTCTTTCCCATGTTGACCATGTATGAGTGCTGTTCACAAGTTTGGGGAGGGTCTTAAATAGTCAGAAAAGGCTGGAAAAAGAGATAATTAATCCAAACATGTGAAGCTCATTGTTCTTTGTGCCTGAACTACTTCTTAATACTTTAGGGGAACCAAACATAATTCTGGTGGGTTGAGGGGTTGAATAATAAATGACCCTCTGAAAAGACTTTTCACAATTTAAAAAAAAAATAAACAAAGAAATAACATTCTTTTTTGCTGCAGTGCATTTCACACTTCCAGGCTGATCTACAGTCCAAATGTCACAATGCCAAGTTAATTCCAAATGTGTAAACCTGCTAAATCTGCAGGGGGTTGAATACTACTTGTAGGCACTGTATCTCTGTGATTTAATTGCATAAAAATTTAAAGTTGGAAAATTGCGAAATTTTCTAAATTTTCGCCAAATTTCTGTTTTTTTCACAAATAAATGCAGGTAATATCAAATAAATTTTACCACTACCATGAAGTACAATATGTCCCGAGAAAACAATGTCAGAATCACTGGGATCCGTTGAAGCGTTCCAGAGTTATAACTTTATCAAGGGACAGTGGTCAGAATTGTAAAAATTGGCCTGGTCATTGACGTGCAAACCACCCTTGGGGGTAATGGGGTTAACCCCTTATTACCCCATATGCCATGACTACAGGGCAGTGGGGAGAGAGGCTAAGTGCCGGAATCTTACAGATGCACCATTTCTGGGGCAGCTGGGTGCTGGTATTTGTAGCCGGGGGGCCCAATATCCATGACCCCTCTATAGGCTATGAATATCAGCCCGCAGCTGTCTGCGTAGCTTTTCTGGCTATAAAGTATAGGAGGACCCCACGTCATTTTAATGGCCAGTAAAGGCTACTCAGACTGCTGTGGGCTGATATTCAGAGCCTGGGAAGATCCATGGGTATTACCTGCTTCCCAGGCTATAAACAACGGCCCCCAGTCGCCGGCTTTCCCACTCTGGACTTGAAAATTGCACAGGAGCCCACACAATTTTTTTTTCCATTTTTTTTTTAATTAACCAGATATTGTGTTTAAGGCTGGGGTCACACTTGCGAGAAATCTCACACGAGTCTCGCACCTCAATACCCGGCACTACCGCCGGCACTGCATGTATTTCTATGCAGCTCTGGTCCCAGTGCCGGCGGCAGTGCCGGGTATAGAGGTGTGAGACTCGTGCGAGTTTCTAGCAAGTGTGACCCCGGCCAACGCAGATTTTTTTCTATCTATAGATTAGATATATCTATGGATAGATAGACAAAAACATATATCTATAGATACATCTATAGATAGATATATCTATAGATATACATTTATATGAAAAAGTTTGGGCACCCCTATTAATCTTAAGCTTAATGTTTTATAAAAATTGTTTTTTTTGCAACAGCTATTTCCGTTTCATATATCTAATAACTGTTGGACACAGTAATGTTTCTGCCTTGAAATGAGGTTTATTGTACTAACAGAAAATGTGCAATCTGCATTCAAACTAAATTTGACAGGTGCATAAGTATGGGCACCCTTATCATTTTCTTGTTTTAAATACTCCTACCTACTTTTTACTGACTTACTAAAGCACTTTTTTTGGTTTTCTAACCTCATTGAGCTTTGAACTTCATAGCCAGGTGTATGCAATCATGAGAAAAGCTACTTAAAGTGGCCACTTGCAAGTTGTTCTCCTGTTTGATGCTCCTCTGAAGAGTGGCATCATGGGCTCCTCAAACCAACTGCCTAATGATCTGAAAACAAAGATTATTCAACATAGTTGTTCAGGGGAAGGATACAAAAAGCTGTCTCAGAGATTTAACCTGTCAATTTCCACTGTGAGGAACATAGTAAGGAAATGGAAGAACACAGGTACAGTTCTTGTTAAGGCCAGAAGTGGCAGGCCAAGAAAAACATCAGAAAGGCAGCGAAGAAGAATGGTGAGATCAGTCAAGGACAATCCTCAGACCACCTCCAGAGAGCTGCAGCATCAACTTGCTGGAGATGCTGTCACTGTGCATCGGTCAACTATACAACACACTTTGCACAAGGAGAAGCTGTATGGGAGAGTGATGCGAAAGAAGCCGTTTCTGCAAGCACGCCACAAACAGAGTCGGCTGAGGTATGCAAAAGCACATTTGGAGAAGCCAATTTCTTTTTGGAAGAAGGTCCTGTGAACTGATGAAACCAAGATTGAGTTGTTTGGTCATACAAAAAGGCGTTATGCATGGCAGCCAAAAAACACAGCATTCCAAGAAAAACACTTCCTACCCACAGTAAAATTTGGTGGAGGTTCCATCATGCTTTGGGGCTGTTTGGCCAATGCCGGCACCGGGAATCTTGTTAAAGTTGGGGGACGCATGGATTCATCTCAGTATCAGCAGATTCTTGACAATAATGTTTGTGAATCAGTGACAAAGTTGAAGTTATGCAGGGGATGGATCTTTCAGCAAGACAATGATCCAAAACACCGCTGCAAATCTACTCAGGCATTCATGCAGGGGAACAATTACACTGTTCTGGAATGGCCATTTGTATGTCATGGTTAGGGTTTTGTAGTGGAGTCTCTGGGCAATGGGGAGCCAGTGAAGGGATTGACAGAGGGGAGAGGCCAGGGAATAGCGGGGGGAACAGGTGGATTAGTCGGGCAGCAGAGTTTAGAATAGATTGGAGGGGGGCGAGAGTGTTAGAGGGGAGGCCAGAGAGCAGGAGGTTGCAGTAGTCAAGGCGAGAGATGATGAGGGCATGGACTAGGGTTTTTGCAGATTCTTGGTTGAGGAATGAACGGATTTGTGAAATATTTTTGAGTTGAACTCGGCAGGAAGTGGAAAGGGCTTGGATATGTGGTTTGAAGGAGAGATCAACGTCAAGGATTACCCCGAGGCAGCGAGCTTGTGGGACTGGGGAGAGTGGGCAGCCATTTACTGTAATGGATAGGTTCATTGGGGGGGTCGCGTGAGATGGGGGAAAGATGATGAATTCTGTTTTGTCCATGTTAAGTTTGAGAAATCTAGCGGAGAAGGATGAAATAGTGGACAGACATTGAGGGATTCTGGTTAGTAGGGAGGTTATATCTGGTCCAGAGATGTAGATCTGTGTGTCATCAGCATAGAGATGATACTGAAAGCCATGAGATTCTATGAGCTGTCCCAGGCCAAAGGTGTAAATGGAGAAGAGCAGGGGCCCAAGGACTGAGCCTTGTGGGACTCCGACAGATAGGGGGCGAGGTGAAGAGGTGGTGTGTGAGTGGGAGATGCTGAATGTCCGGTCTGTTAGGTATGATGAGATCCAGGATAGGGCCAAGTCTGTGATGCCAAGGGAAGAGAAGGTTTGTAATAATAGGGAATGGTCCACTGCAGGGGTGGATTAAGGGTAGCCAGGGCCCCGGGCTGTTCAGACACTGTGGGCCCCCCCAGTCATGTGACGGGGGTCATGTGATGGGGGTCATGTGACGGGGGTCATGATATACCCGAACCAGATTATTCCAGAAAAATGGCCAGGCCCTACTCTACTGTAACCTATTAAATATTTGTTAAAATCTGAAATACAATTTAGGTATATTTTGACCAATAATATCACATACAAGGAACAAATACCACCGCACCATGACCAGACCACAAATTACAACTACAGTGATAGAATAATATCACATACAAGGAACAAATACCACCGCACCATGTCAAGACCACATATTACCACCACTTGGTGACCAAATATCACATACAAGGGACAAATACCACAACACCATGTCCAGACCACATATTACCACCACATAGTGACTGAATACTACAATACTGATCAGTAAAAAACAACAACACAATACTATCACCATAAGTGCCAGTATTCACAGGAGATCTGTACTTAGTATGCAGTGTCTGTGTAGAGGTAATACAGAGATCACTGGTGGTATTATACACAGGACCTCTATATAGTATACAGTGTATAGTGTCAGTGTATAGGTAACACTGACTCACCAGTGACGTCTCTAGGTGAAGTCCTTCATCTTTCATCCAGCACAGACCGCCATCATTTCTTCCAGCCAGGACTCGTTTCTGCAGGAAATAACACAGTTATCTCGAGCTCCGCTTGCAGAACACATTACTTAATTTTTCACAACTTCTACATTACACCACATGAAGAAAAAAAGGCGATATAGTGTCACTCTGCACAGTAACAGGACCGCCCCCCCATTTAAAACAGTATACTAAAAAAATAAAATAAATACATCACTGCAGTAATAATATCCCTTAAATAGCCCCTATGGTAATAATATTCCCCACCCTGGCCCCGTGTGTCTCATTCCTGGCTCCAGCCATATGTTCTCGCATCCTGCCCTCATGAGTATCCATTCTACCCCATATGATCTCCACATCCTGCCCCATCTGTCTCCATCGTATCCATCCTGCCCCATGATCCAATCCTGCCCCATGTCTTTCATTCTGCCCCGTGTCTCCAATCATGCCCCGTGTCTACATTCTGCCCATGCCTCCAGTCCTGCCCCCAGTGTGTCCAGCAATCTGCCTCAGTATGTCCAGCATATTGCCCCAGTGTCCAGCAATCTGCCCCAGTGTCTCCAGCATATTGCCCCCAGTGTGTCCAGCATTGCCCCCAGACAGTGTGTCCAGCAATCTGCCCCAGTGTGTCCAGCAATCTGCCCCAGTGTGTCCAGCAATCTGCCCCAGTATGTCCAGCATATTGCCCCAGTGTGTCCAGCATATTGCCCCCAGACAATGTGTCCAGCAATCTGCCCCAGTGCGTCCAGCAATCTGCCCCAGTGCGTCCAGCATTGCCCCCAGACAGTGTGTCCAGAATATTACCACCAGTGTGTCCAGCAATCTGCCCCAGTATGTCCAGCATTTCCCCCAGTGTCTCCAGCAATCTGCCCCAGTGTCTCCAGCAATCTGCCCCAGTGTCCTCCAGCAATCTGCCCCAGTGTCCTCCAGCAATCTGCCCCAGGGTCCTCCAGCAATCTGCCCCAGCGTCCTCCAGCAATCTGCCCCAGCGTCCTCCAGCAATCTGCCCCAGCGTCCTCCAGCAATCTGCCCCAGCGTCCTCCAGCCATCTGCCCCTGTGTCCTCCAGCCATCTGCCCCAGTGTCCTCCAGCCATCTGCCCGTGTCCTCCAGCATTGCCCTCAGTGTTTCCACCGTTATAAAAACAAAAAACAAAGTCTCCTCACCTGTCCACGCTCCAGCGCTGAGCTCCCTCCAACAGAGCACACTCGCCGGCGACTGACAATGACGTCAGACGCCGGCGACGTGTGCGCCTGCGGCCGACATCAGCCGCCAGCCTCCAATTGGCTGGCGGCTGTTGTTAACTATTGACGTGCGGGCGAGCGCCCGCACGTCAATAGGAAACCGCCGCAGCGCCGGAAGGGGCCCGGTGAGCAGATGAGAAGGGGCCCGATGCGGGCCCCCTCTCTCTGCCTACCGGGTACGGCGGGGGCATATAAATGCCGGTGGCGGCGGCCGCCGGCATTCACAGATGATTATGAGAGGGTCAATCTGTGCGGTAGCCCAGGGCCCCCCCAGACCACTGGGCCCTGGGCTACCGCCCATATTGACCCTCTGATAATCCGCCCCTGGTCCACTGTGTCAAAGGCAGCCGACAGGTCGAGGAGGAGGAGGACAGAGTAGTGTCGCTTGCTCTTGGCGGTTAAGAGGTCATTGGTGACCTTAGTTAGGGCAGTTTCAGTGGAATGGTGTGACCGAAAGCCAGATTGTAAACGGTCAAAGAGGGAGCAAGAAGAGAGATGGGAGGACAGTTCAAGGTAAACGTGTTGTTCCAGTAGTTTGGAGGCATAAGGGAGAAGTGATATAGGGCGATAGCTTGATACAGAGGTTGGGTCAAGAGCGGGCTTTTTGAGGATAGGTGTGATGGAGGCATGTTTAAAGCTTGAGGGGAAAACACCAGTTGTTAGTGATAGGTTGAAGAGATGGGTTAGGGTTGGGATGAAGACTGTGGTGAGGTTTGGGATGAGGTGGGATGGGAGCGGGTCAAGTGCACAGGTAGTGAGATGCGATCTTGAGAGTAGAGTGGAGAGTTGATCTTCTGTAATGGTGGAGAAGTTGAATATCATTGAACATCTGCGGGATCATTTGAAGAGGGCTGTCCATGCTCGGCGACCATCAATCTTAACTGAACTGGAATTGTTTTGTAAAGAGAAATGGTCAAAAATACCTTCATCCAGGATCCAGGAACTCATTAAAAGCTACAGGAAGCGACTAGAGGCTGTTATTTTTGCAAAAGGAGGATCTACTAAATATTAATGTCACTTTTCTGGTGGGGTGCCCATACTTATGCACCTGTCAAATTTGGTTTGAATGCAGATTGCACATTTTCTGTTAGTACAATAAACCTCATTTCAAGGCAGAAACATTACTGTGTTCAACAGTTATTAGATATATGAAACTGAAATAGCTGTTGCAAAAAAACAATTTTTATAAAACATTAAGCTTAAGATTAATAGGGGTGCCCAAACTTTTTCATATAACTGTATCTATCTATATCTAGATATCTATAGATATATGTATCTATCTATCGCATTCCTTCTATCTATCTATCTATCTATCTATCTATCTATCTATCTATCTGCAGTATCTATCCCATATCTATCTATCTGTATCTATCTGTGTGTGTAATGGAGTGTGGGTTGGACAAATGTTAAAGAGCAGGTTGGTTATTTAGCTTTCAAAAACGCATACTAATCTGCCTGAAAAAATGCATAAAAAAACGCATAAAAAATGCATCAAATCCGCATCTGCGTTTTCTGGCAAGAGAGGATAGAATCTGCACAGAAAATTCCACAGGCAAATCTGCAACGTGTGCATATATTGTATGTAACACCCCAGGTAACCGATTGTTACAGTGATGTTGCCTTCCTTTCGGGGAGGGTGATGTCATGCTTGGAGGCAAGGAGGATTTCCTTTACCAGGTAAAGCACCTACATGCAACACATTCTGAATCCAGGCCAGAAAGGGGAGCTCTGAACTCGGATTCAGGGGAGTTTCCCCAGATATATATATTCTGGTCTGGAGGAGGAGTTAGTTAGTTGGAGAGAGACAGTTGTGGAGAGGAGTTGGAAAAGAGAGGAGTGAGAACAGAGAGTGGGGCCGTGCAGCCACGGAAGAGAACCTGAAGGGTTGCAGTGATAGTGAACATTTAAGGGGAGAAGCAAAAGAGAAGAAAGGAGCTTGGAGGGGAACTGTGACCTGGCACCCTCTAAGCTGAAGAGCAGAAACCGGGCACCAGGAGCCTGAAGCTTTGTAGTACTCCAAGTCTCACAGCAGAACCGGAAGGACAGAGGATTGCAAATCGTCTGTCCGCACTCACACCTGAAGGTGCAGCAGAACACAGAGAGCCCGGGTTGTGATAGAGACCCTGTAAAAAGGCTCGCATTGCCCACCATACAGGTTACTGGCCGTGGACAAAAGAGAGGACTTTGACAGGCAGCAATGACCTTGCATAAGAGGGCAAGCAGGAAGTTTTACAGACCTCACCTGGGAGAGGGATCCACCATTGCCTCCGGACCGGCTGGACCACATCACCACTTGTTGCTGGTACCCTGGACTGTGGCTTACTACAACCAGTAAACCAGTTAAAGAGACTGTAATCCTGTGTCTTCTGTTTATTCTGGAACTACAAAACACTGGCCAATCACACCATTTTTGCTGCAGCACCATCGCCCCCAGAGGACCACTTTAAGCAGTGTCGGTCGCCTCTGACTGAGAACCACAGGTGGCATTACAAACTTTTACTATTTTTACATCCCCTTTAAAGACTGTTCACCTTTTACTTGGGCGCCCAGGGCCACGGACCGGGTCACCACCACCGTGACCTCCCCTTTAACAACGACCGGATTCAGTACCGAGTACCCCTAGGCCCTGGCGGGCGACTCATATAACCTTAGTCAAACCAAGCAGCATCACAAGATTTTCATAATGACATGATCACCACACAGAGGTAACAAGCAGCTGTGACATGGTGGTGTGATGGTGAGACGGCGTTCCACAATCTAAATAAGAGTAGTCTGAAGAATCTGCTGCTAGAGAAAATGCATTTATTATACATTTGAGAATGCTATCTTTCACCGGTAGACAGGAGTAAGTTGATGATACATTTGCACCTACAATAGTCTTGGAATACGAGTGCGGTGCCCCAGGGTCCTGGTCGTCGCAGTGGTATTGCTTTCCTCTCGGGGAGAGTGATGCTACGTTTGGAGGCAATGAAGGATAACTGCATCCAGGTAACACAATGCATGCAACATGCTCACACTCCAGACCAGAAGGGGGAGCTCTAAGCCTGTTTTAGGTGAACTCCTCTATAAGAACATCCTGATCTGGAGGGAGTGAGTGGAGTTCAGTACCTGTCAGAGAGAGAGAGGGAAAGGAAGGAGAGGAGCCGTGTAGCCTGAAGTGCTACAGCTCCTGGGAAGATACATTCAGAAGGCAGAACTGTATTGCCGTGAGCATGAAGGAAGTCAGAGCAAATGAGAGTATACCAGAGGGGGACCAGCCCTGCACAGGCTGCCTCCTTCTGTTTGCAGAATCCCAGTAGCTGGAACACCGAGGGAGTAGGGACCTTTATGCTTTACTCCAGAGACAGGCAGGACAGCTAATTGCAAGTTACCTGTCCACACCTACACCCAGGAGGCACGGTGGCATCCCTCAGAGGCCGGGGCATGCTAGAGTCCCTACAAACAGCCTCAAGCCACCAGTCATATGGGTTTTGTCCTATCCGACTACGGGGGACAGAGAGAGAGACACCACATCTGTGAGACCTTTATGTGAAGCCATAGGCCGTAAGGGACTACACCACCACAGCGCAAGGGAATGCTAATGATTTCCACCTGTACAAGGGGACTCTGGACTTGCCTCCAAACCTGCCAGACTCTGCCTGCCCTGTGATCTGGTGCCCTGGACTGTGGATGCTAAAGTCTTCAGTAAAGGTAAAGAGACTGCAGCCTTGTGTCCTCATTCTTCTCTGAGCCTCTCACATCCACCATCTACATAGTGGTAAGCCCTGGGGACATACTTCACCTGTAGGAAGGTATACCATCTAGCTGCCATAACATCACCCCAGCGGACTCCTTAAAGCAGCGTCGGTCACCCTGACCGAATACCACAGGTGGCGTCACAAACCCAAACTTTATCCTTTTAAAGACCTTTCCCTTTTACACAGATGCCCTTTTACTCAGGGGGATGTCACGGTTGCGGACCCGGTCCGTGGCCCATGGGACGTCCGTATTAAAGGGAAAGGTCTTTAAAGGGATATTTTCATGATGCCACCTGTGGTATTCGGTCAGGGTGACCGACGCTGCTTTAAGTGGTCCGCTGTGGTGATATTATGGCAGCTAGATGGTATACCTTCCCACAGGTGAAGTATATCCCCAGGGCTTCCCAGTGTGCGGATGGTGTGAGGCGCAGTGAAGAACGAGGACACAAGGTTGCAGTCTCTTTACCTTTACTGAAGGCTTTGGCATCCACAGTCCAGAGCACCAGATCACAGGGCAGGCAGAGTTCGGCCGGTTTGGAGGCAAATCCAGAGTCCCCTTATCCAGGTGGAAATCAGTAGCCTTCCTCTAGCGCCTTGGTGTTGTAGTACCTTACTGCTAAGCCTCTCATAAGGTCCTCACAACTGTTGTAGATGTTATGTCTCTCTCGCTGTCCCTCGGATAGGATAGAACAAACCCATATGACTGGTGGCTTGAGGCAGTTTATAGGGACTCTAGCATGCCCCAGCCTCTGAGAGGTGCCACCGTGCCTCCTGGGTGTAGGTGCAGACAGGTAACTTGCAATTAGCTGTCCTCTCAGTCTCTGAAGTAAAGCGTAGAGATTCTTACTCCCTCGGTATTCTGGCTACCGGATTTCTGTGCCTCAGAAGGAGCCAGCCTTGTAGGGCAGAATTCCGCTGATATCCACTCCTTTGCTACAACTTCTTCACCCTCTCTACAATACAGTTCTCTTTCAGTGTATCTTCCCAGGTGCTGTAGCACTTCAGGCCACAGGGCTCCTATGCTTCCTCTCCCTCTGTCTTCCTGACAGTAACTGAACCCTTTCCCTACAGATGAGGATGTTCTTATAGGAGAGTTCACCTTAAACAGGCTTAGAGCTCCCCCTTCTGGTCTGGAGTGTGAACATGTTGCATGTATTGTGTTACCTGACAAAGAGTTCTCTTCATTGCCTCCAAACGTAACATCACTCCCCCCTAGAGGAAAATGACATTACTGCAAGGTTCAGGACCCTGGTGCGCTGCACTTGCATACCTACATATAAGTGGTCTATATTTGCTATACCCTCTGCTATTACTATTAAAGGGATTGTCACCTAATAGGACAACCGTTGCTAAATCTGACAGTGAAGCTGGCAGTGATTTGGCGCAGGGCTCGTGTGATATAAAATCTCTCGTTAGCCCTAGGAACGCAAGTACCAAAACCACTGGAATGGCGCCAGCACTGGAATCTGGAGTTAAGTATAAGGGTATGTGTCCACGTTCAGGATTGCATCAGGATTTGGTCAGGATTTTTCATCAGTATTTGTAAGCCAAAACCAGGAGTGGAACAATTAGAGGAAAAGTATAATAGAAACATATGCACCACTTCTGCATTTATCACCCACTCCTGGTTTTGGCTTACAAATACTGATGAAAAATCCTGACCAAATCCTGATGCAATCCTGAACGTGGACACATACCCTAAGTGTTTTTATTTTAACTGGGGAAAACATTCAGATTGAGAAAGGATTGTCCTAGCAGGTGACAACCCCTTAATCTAGGTGAACCCTTCCCAGTTTCTAAAGATTTATAGTAGATCTAATAATCTTTTTACATACTGAATTAAGACCAATTTAATTTTAGAAAACGTTCCTATTTTCCAGCAAAGGGTTAAACAATTCCCTTCTAATGAAACTGGTGTAAATCCCCCAGACTTGACTCACAGGAACTTTACTTGTTTACAAACAGTTAATGTACAGGATGATGAGACTGCAGTGCATACAGCCACAGTACCACGCCTGGGGCACAGTGCCAGCCAATCAGGGGGAAGTGCTGCACATTATAAGGCACAGTCCTCTGCTGCAGGACAGAGCAGAGCACAACTAGCTCAGAGGAGAGAGACAGCAGCTACAAGGGGACTCGGCTGTGCTGGTGAGTGGGATTCCAAACCATCCATGGAAATTTCATTTACTAAACTATGTAATTCCCATACAGAGGCAGATGTAATAGCTTTCGTATTAGAAAGTCTAAAGACTAGGATGTATATATCATATAGGCAGCTAGGCTACATAGTTTGGAGAATTTCTGCTCTAAACCACTTATTATGTGGACGGTCTGCCAGTGTGAATTGCCCATAATTAGTGTGAGCTCCAAAAAGAATATATTAACTTGCTTAGCTAGTGGTTTCCTGATCCTGTTTTTCTTGGAGTCAGTCGGAAATGTTCTTAAGGCTACAGCCCCCCAGTCAGTATTTGGTCAGTATTTCACATCAGTAGTTGTAAGCCAAAACCAGGAGTGGGTGATAAATGCAGAATTGCAGCACATTTCTATTACACATTTCCTCTGATTGTTCCACTACTGATTTTGGCTACAAATACTGATGTAAAATACTGACCAAATACTGATAGTGGGGCTGTAGCCATACAGGAAAGCTCAGATCATTCACATTGTCTTTCTGGATGTCAGGAGGTATTCTCCATCTGATTTACACTTTGGAAGCTGCGGCCTTCTGATGGATTCATAGGACAGAAGCATGGCTGCTTCTCTCAGTTACCTGTGATCAGCTCTTATCCCTGCAGTGATATTGTGTGCCGGCCTCACAGGGCACAGACGGCCGTTCAGCTTGCTGGAGCTTTCTGTTTCAATTATTTTAATAGAAAAATTATAAATGACGTTTTTTTTTTTATTTATAAATAGGAATTTGTAAAATATGTGCATCAGTAGTTTTCTTCTATATTTCTGGCTAATTCATCCATGCATATTAAATGTATGCCTCTCCTTGCAGTTGGCAGTCCATGTGATAGAAGATGAAGTTTATCCTCTTCTTAGCACTTGCATCTGTGTTGATCACTGGATTAGAATCGGTAACATTTTTCTCAAGTGACCATTAAATTATTATTGAGATATCCTGTTCTACAGTTGATAATACAACTATTTACTTTTAGATTTTTCATAAACACCACAAAAAGACAAAGAACAATGAAGGTAATTGTAAAGACCGTATGCAAGTATATCATGTTACATGAAACAATCATTACTGTCACACTTTTTATGATGAACTTTTTTTGTATCGAATATATATATATATATATATATATATATATATATATATATATATATATATATACACACACATACATACACACACACACAGCGTGAGAATGTATTACGGTGCAGAGGTGAGTTCACCACAGTTCCCCAGGAGAATTTCACTGTGGTGAATTTGAACTGCGTATGAACAGAGAATTTACAAGGGGAGTTGGGGAACATTTAAGAGATATTACCTTTAAAAGAGATACACCCCTGGCTAGACATATTAACATCAACCATAATGGAGACCGCTCCCGTTTAAGGTTGATGGGAATCAATACAGTTGATATTTCAAAAAGATAAGGCAAATGGAGTTGAATGATATTGCAATGTGAGCTGAAGTGGATTTACCACCTGAAAACCCAAACACCCATATGTCTCAATGATGCCATTACTTATGGCTGTTTCCTCTAAAAGAGGGCACTCGATAGAGTCAGATAGAGTGAGCTATCACAGAGTGGGGGTGCCCTTTTTGTTTCCCCTTTAGGGTGCCAACCATCACTATAGGTCATGAAATTAGAATGATACATATGCAATATCCCTTGTAGATTGTGAGCCCTCGCGGGCAGGGTCCTCTCTCCTCCTGTACCACTCGTGACTTGTATTGATTAAGATTATTGTACTTGTATTTTATTATGTATACCCCTCATCACATATAAAGCGCCATGGAATAAATGGCGCTATAATGATAAAAGATAATAATAATAACTAATAATAATAATATTATTATATATATATATATATATATATATTATTATTATTATTATTATTATTTTTATTATAGCACCATTTATTATTTATAATATATATATATATATATATACACATATACACAGTACAGACCAAAAGTTTGGACACACCTCATTTAAAGATTTTACTGTATTTTCAGGACTATGAAAATTATATGAATTAACACATGTGGAATTATATACTTAACAAAAAAGTGTGAAACAACTGAAAATATGTCTTGTATTCAGGTTCCACAAAGTAGCCATGTTTTGCTTTGATGACTGCTTTGCACACTCTTGGCATTCTCTTGATGAGCTTCAAGAGGTAGTCACCAGGAATGGTCTTCCAACAATCTTGAAGGAGTTCCCAGAGATGCTTAGCACTTGTTGGCCCTTTTGCCTTCACGCTGCGGTCCAGCTCACCCCAAACCATCTCGATTGGGTTTAGGTCTGGTGACTGTGAAGGCCAGGTCATCTGGCAAAGCACCCCATCACTCTCTTTCTTGGTCAAATAGCCCTTACACAGCCTGGAGGTGTGTTTGGGGTCATTGGCCTGTTGAAAAATAAATGATGGTCCAACTAAACGCAAACCAGATGGAATAGCATGCCGCTGCAAGATGCTGTGGTAGCCATGCTGGGTCAGTATGCCTTCAATTTTGATTAAATCCCCAACAGTGTCACCAGCAAAGCACCACCACACCATCACACCTCATCCTCCATGCTTCGCGGTGGGAACCAGGCATGTGGAGTCCATCCGTTCACCTATTCTGCATCGCACAATGACACGGTGGTTGGACCCAAAGATCTCAATTTTGGACTGTCCATTCCTTGTGTTCTTTAGCTTAAACAAGTCTCTTCTGCTTGTTGCCTGTCCTTAGCAGTGGTTTCCTAGCAGCTATTTTACCATGAAGGCCTGCTGCACAAAGTCTCCTCTTAACAGTTGTTGTAGAGATGTGTCTGCTGCTAGAACTCTGTGTGGCATTGACCTGGTCTCTAATCTGAGCTGGTGTTAACCTGCGATTTCTGAGGCTGGTGACTGGGATAAACATCCTCAGAAGCAGAGGTGACTCTTGGTCTTCCTTTCCTGGGGCGGTCCTCATGTGAGCCAGTTTCTTTGTAGCGCTTGATCATTTTTGCCACTGCACTTGGGGACACTTTCAAAGTTTTCCCAATTTTTCGGACTGACTGACCTTCATTTCTTAAAGTAATGATGGCCACTTGTTTTTCTTTACTTGGAATTTGTATTATGGCAAGAAAAAAGCAGCTAACAGTCTATTCAGTAGGACTATCAGCTGTGTATCCACCAGACTCCTGCACAACCCAACTGATTGCCCCAAAACCTGTGCAGGGCAGAACTCCTTCTGGTTTCCACTCCTTTTGCTATAACTTCTTTCTCACTCTCTACAATACAGTTCTCTGTTCGTGTCCTTTCTTAGGAACTTCCGCACGTGGGGCAGGCACAGCTCCGTGACCTTCTGTCTAAGCCTCTGACAAGATCCCACCCCTGTCAGGGACCAATTACCTGAGTGGAGCTCAGCTAGCAACTGAGGTCACCAGGTCACCAGTTTTACCTAAGTGTGAAGAGTGCCCTAATAAATAGGAGCATAGCTCCCCCTGGTGGACTGGGGTGTGAAATGTGTTGTATGTTTGTGGTACCTGGTAAAGAGATCTCCTTTATTGCCTTTACTTTGTTAAGTATATAATTCCACATGTTTTATTCATAGTTTTGATGCCTTCAGTGTGAATGTACAATGTTCATAGTCATGAAAATACAGAGAAAACTTTAAATGACAAGGTGTGTCTAAACTTTTGGTCTGTACTGTATATATATATATATATATATATATATATATATATATATATATATATATATATATATATATATATATATATATATATATATACAGTGGGGCAAAAAAGTATTTAGTCAGTCAGCAATAGTGCAAGTTCCACCACTTAAAAAGATGAGAGGCGTCTGTAATTTACATCATAGGTAGACCTCAACTATGGGAGACAAACTGAGAAAAAAAAATCCAGAAAATCACATTGTCTGTTTTTTTAACATTTTATTTGCATATTATGGTGGAAAATAAGTATTTGGTCAGAAACAAACAATCAAGATTTCTGGCTCTCACAGACCTGTAACTTCTTCTTTAAGAGTCTCCTCTTTCCTCCACTCATTACCTGTAGTAATGGCACCTGTTTAAACTTGTTATCAGTATAAAAAGACACCTGTGCACACCCTCAAACAGTCTGACTTCAAACTCCACTATGGTGAAGACCAAAGAGCTGTCAAAGGACACCAGAAACAAAATTGTAGCCCTGTACCAGGCTGGGAAGACTGAATCTGCAATAGCCAACCAGCTTGGAGTGAAGAAATCAACAGTGGGAGCAATAATTAGAAAATGGAAGACATACAAGACCACTGATAATCTCACTCGATCTGGGACTCCACGCAAAATCCCACCCCGTGGGGTCAGAATGATCACAAGAACGGTGAGCAAAAATCCCAGAACCACGCGGGGGGACCTAGTGAATGAACTACAGAGAGCTGGGACCAATGTAACAAGGCCTACCATAAGTAACACACTACGCCACCATGGACTCAGATCCTGCAGTGCCAGACGTGTCCCACTGCTTAAGCCAGGACATGTCCGGGCCCGTCTGAAGTTTGCTAGAGAGCATTTGGATGATCCAGAGGAGTTTTGGGAGAATGTCCTATGGTCTGATGAAACCAAACTGGAACTGTTTGGTAGAAACACAACTTATCGTGTTTGGAGGAAAAAGAATACTGAGTTGCATCCATCAAACACCATACCTACTGTAAAGCATGGTGGTGGAAACATCATGCTTTGGGGCTGTTTCTCTGCAAAGGGGCCAGGACGACTGATCCGGGTACATGAAAGAATGAATGGGGCCATGTATCGTGAGATTTTGAGTGCAAACCTCCTTCCATCAGCAAGGGCATTGAAGATG
This sequence comes from Ranitomeya imitator, assembly GCF_032444005.1. Classification (NCBI taxonomy): domain Eukaryota; kingdom Metazoa; phylum Chordata; class Amphibia; order Anura; family Dendrobatidae; genus Ranitomeya; species Ranitomeya imitator. The sequence goes on from NC_091283.1 coordinate 668,729,405, forward strand.
AAACGTGGCTGGGTCTTTCAACATGACAATGATCCAAAGCACACTGCCAGGGCAACGAAGGAGTGGCTTCGTAAGAAGCATTTCAAGGTCCTGGAGTGGCCTAGCCAGTCTCCAGATCTCAATCCTATAGAAAACCTTTGGAGGGAGTTGAAAGTCCGTGTTGCCAAGAGAAAAGCCAAAAACATCACTGTTCTAGAGGAGATCTGCATGGAGGAATGGGCCAACATACCAACAACAGTGTGTGGCAACCTTGTGAAGACTTACAGAAAACGTTTGACCTCTGTCATTGCCAACCAAGGATATATTACAAAGTATTGAGATGAAATTTTGTTTCTGACCAAATACTTATTTTCCACCATAATATGCAAATAAAATGTTAAAAAAAACAGACAATGTGATTTTCTGGATTTTTTTTCTCAGTTTGTCTCCCATAGTTGAGGTCTACCTATGATGTAAATTACAGACGCCTGTCATCTTTTTAAGTGGTGGAACTTGCACTATTGCTGACTGACTAAATACTTTTTTGCCCCACTGTATATATATACACACTGTTTATTAATTTATATTATGTGGGTAATTCTAGTGTAATATGAATGTTGAAGTCAGACATTTATTTATGGACATTACTGTTTATCACTCATGGTAATTCTGCTTCATGTCACCTGTCTTATCCATGCTTTTTTTCCTATACTATGTTGTGCATAAATATGTGATTCTTCAGAATTTGTTTTAGTCTTTGCCTGATGAAGAGACCTGAGTAGTCTCGAAAGCTTGCAATTTGTTACCATCTTTTCAGTTAGCCATTAAAAGGTATCAACCACTGAGGACTCTCAATTCTAAATATTTTTCTATCTACTGGCTAACACGGTACCAAGATATATATCTTTCCTGTATCAAGTCAGACATTGCATTTTAAATAGTATTCTTTAAATATAATATATCTAAATATATTTTTTATATAGAATATATAAATAAATAAGTAAAAAAATATGTCATAAAAACTTTATAGATATAAAGAAATTATTTCTAATTCTTATTGAGATGTTAGTGGTGCGTGGCCAGACCGACCATCATCAGCAGCACAATGGCAGCACTCCTTAATTTGCGCTATGTGAGCACATACTGGCAACATCTTAGCCCATCTGTTGATGCGGCACTATTTATATGGGCCATAATCAGCGAATGAGGATTCGTAAGAGCGCTCGTTTCCAAGTATTGACCTGAGCAAACAAGCCACCAACCAGATGACAAACAGAGCGTCCATTTGTTGGCTGGTTGGATTTTTTTTATGCTGGCATAAAAATCAGTTATTTGGGATGAACTGAATTTTTTTTACAGATTGACAATACAAATCCGCTGTCAATCAATGAGTGCTACGGGCAGAAATCTGCTTGTCTGAATGGATCTTTAGCCATGAATGACTATAATATTTTAGTGTTTTAGTATAGGATTGCAGATCGTTGTTGATTTACTTTCTCTTTACACAGAATGCAGTTGCTTACATGGAGGAACTTGTTTACACTACGGTATATACCGTAAATCTTATAGATGTATCTGTACTGTAGGATATGGTGGAAAAGACTGTGAAAAAGGTATTTACTTTTTCTTATACATTATAGGGGTTGGCCCCTCCTTTACAAGGCATTGTTTGTGGGTCCAGGGGGTTTAAGAGAAAAAATTATACTTGTCTCCTGGATCAGCACCACTCCAGTCCATCCAATTGGATGTCATGGATTGTCGGCAGTGATAATATGATGCATCCCCCCCAGATATTGATGCCAGCAGACTAGTAAACTCAGTACCAAGCATAGAGGAGTGGCACTATTCTAGGAGGAGAGTATAGGTTCTTTTTTCTTAAACCACCCTCTCCCCATTAAAGGGAATCTTTCACTTTTTTTCCCATCAGATCTGAGAGCAGCGTGATGGTAAAGACCCTGATTCCAGCGGAATATGTTGGCGCTATATAAATAAAATTATTATTATTATTTCTGGGGTGCTAGGTGCAATTTTCATAAAATCACTGTTTTATCAGCAAAAGATAATCATTAGAGAACTAGGTGTACTGGTGCTTGGTAGTTCAAGGGTTCTGCCTATGCACAGTAAACCCAGAAAGCTGCCAATCAGTGGAGTGGATGTGGTTGTACAGAGCTCAGCATTCAGAGACCTGATGGAATTGCAGGAGATATACAGTAATTCTATTAAATGACAGCAAGCAGTGTCATAAGTGACATCACTGGAATCAGGTTCTCTAGCTCTACATTATAATGCTCTCAGATTACATAGCAAAAAACAGGTAAACGATTCCCTTTAAGAGTAACTTATAAAACAGTTTACAGATTAGCCTTGATCTTATTTCAAGTAGCTTTTAAGAATCATCATTGTAAGATTTATTTGCCTTTGGCTAAAGGCGAGAAATGGATACATGCTATTGCTTCTGTATTATTTCCATATTTTGAATAGTTGTATTCAGGTTTCAATTCGGGCTCATTCACAAGTGACTTTCTCGTACGAGTGCCATTTGTGTTTTTGATGAGTAGAAGTCAGAACTATTAGGCCGGGGTCACACTAGATAGGAATACGGACGAGCGAGAGGCGCAAGAACAACGCATTGCACTCGGACCAATGTTTCTCTGTGGGGCAACTTCCATCAGCCGTATATTTCTCAGCTGTAATTTACGGGCTGAGAAAATCGCAGCATGTTGCGTTTGTCAGTGTATTGCGCAAAAAATCCACCAATGAAAGTCTATGGGGGCGAGAAAAATACGGATTACACACGGACCATGTGTGTGATCTATGAAAATTGTACATTCACACTGAAGGCATCAAAACTATGAATTAACACATGTGGAATTATATACTTAACAAAAAAAAGTGTGAAACAACTGAAAATATGTCTTATATTCTAGGTTCTTCAAAGTAGCCACCATTTGCTTTGTTGACTGCTTTGCACACTCTTGGCATTCTCTTGTTGAGATTCAAGAGGTAGTCACCGGAAAAAGTCTTCCAACAATCTTGAAGGAGTTCCCAGAGATGCTTAGCACTTGTTGGCCCTTTTGCCTTCACTCTGCGGTCCAGCTCACTCCAAACCATCTCGATTGGGTTCAGGTCTGGTGACTGTGGAGGCCAGGTCATCTGGCAAAGCACCCAATCACTCTCCTTCTTGGTCAAATAGCCCTTACACAGCCTGGAGGTGTGTTTGGGGTCATTGTCCTGTTGAAAAATAAATCATAGTCCACCTAAACGCAAACCAGATCTGTAAGATGTGCCTATTCTGGCACTTAGCCACTCTCTTCCCACTCCCGAGTAGCGGTGGGATATGGGGTAATAAGGAGTTAATGTCACCTTGCTAATGTAAGGTGACATTAAGCCAGGTTAATAATGGAGAGATGTCCAATAAGACACCTATCCATTATTAATCCAATAGTAATAAAGGGTTAAATAAACACACACATTATGAATAAAGTATTTTAATGAAATAAACACATGGGGTTTTAGTATCTTTATTGTACTCTCAATCCAACTGATGACCTTCGATCTTCTGGAAAAAGGAAAAAAAAATATCCCATACCTGTCGGCCATACAGTCATGTCCCACAATGTAAATCATCTGAATGGGTTGAATAATTTTACAACCAGAAGCCTGCTAATGCAGCTGCCCCTGGTTGTAATAACTGGGGAATGAATGGAATACAGCTTCGTAGCGTGTGAATTTTTCTGACTATTTTCTCACGCTAGAGTTCATATGAGTTTATGCCACCAGGGGGTGCAGCACCTCAAGTCAACGACGCTGCATTCCATTCTTTTCCCAGTTTTTACAGCCAAGGGCAGCTGCATTAGCAGGCTCCTGGTTGTAAAATTATTTAACCTTTTCAGATGGATTTACATCGTGGGACATGACTGTATAGCGGACAGGTATAGGATATTGTTGTTTTTTTATTTTTCCTTTTTTTTTCAGAAGAACGAAGGTTGTCAGTTGGATTGAGAGTACAATAAAGATATTAAACCCCCATGTGTTTATTTCATTAAAATACTTTATTCATAATGTGTGTTTATTTAACCCTTTATTGCTATTGGATTAATAATGGATAGGTGTAATATCTGCCCTCAGTCACTGGTTTTCTCACTCTGGCGGAGAAAATTGCGTGGGAGCCCACGTCATTTTTTTCCGTGATTTAACCCTTAATTTTAACACCCAGAGCTCCCAAATTTTACACACAGACCCTTCTATCATTATTAGTGAGGAATATGTAAAAATATAAGGAATATGAAATGGTTTCTATGTAACCATGTCTCATATCCTATCTGGTTTGAGAAAGATAGCCAAAGCCGGCAATTGAATTACCGGCTTTTCTGCTATCTAGCTCTGTATGAAATATAAATAATTATATATATATTAGACTGTATATATGTTTTCACAGATATTTGAGCCCATGGATCCATTCTATGTCCATTTTACAAGCTGGCGAGAAAATCTCGCCGTACGGATGTCATACGGTTGACACATGGATAATTTTTGGAGAGAAAAAAATTTGAATTCTCGCATTGAATACGGATCACTGTTCAGGAAATTTTCTGCGTATCTCGTCCGTAAAAAACGAACCATATTTTGATACGTTAGGTGTGACCCCGACCTTATAGTCCATGGGGCTGTTCACATGTTTGTGGTATTTTTCGAGACCAAGTGGTTTGCAGAACATCCTAGAGTCATGTTCGATTTTTTTCATTCAAAGGTTGGATCAAATTCGCCAATGCAAGTCTATGGGTCTGTGAAAAATAGAACACAGAGATGCCATACGTGTGCAGCCCATTGTTCACTGACATTGTATTCTGAAAAACTGAGAAATCTCCATAAGTGGTTTGGGTTTTTTTTAATCAGAGAAAAACCCGACGTGTTGATCAAAAACACTGATGAACTCAGATAAATTTTTGTGTACGAGAAAAATCATTAACGTCTGAATGAGCCATAACTCATAAAATTCCCTGTCCCACATAGGGCTCAAAAATCGAATTTTGTGTCTCACATAAACTAGGGCATATTTCATAGAAGACTAATGAGACTATTGTTTGTTTTGGGGGAAATTCGAATATTTGGGAAAATGCACTCAAATAGATAGAGAACATACAACCTCGATGCAGATGTTGCCCCTTGATTGGCATATAAGACATCTCCAGAAGGTCCTAGTGGAAGCCACTGACCTGCCCAACAACAGAGGAACTGAATCTCTTGGCTATTGGGTCTCGTACTACTATAGAATTGTAATAGAAGCATGGACAACATATCCAATGTTCGTGTTGTCTGTTGCTGCTAATTTATTCTTTAGACATAGGATAGTTGATAACATAATAATAGGGGTCTGACTGCATGGATATCCACTGATTCTGAGAATGGAACAAAGGCACTGTCGGAGATGGAAATGTTTTTCTAAAAGTACATAGATCCTTGGCCTACTGTGTGTATGTATATATATATATATATATATATATATATATATATTATATATAATTTTTTTTTCATATTTATATTTTTAATTCTTTGCACAGACTTGTTTGCTAGGTGTTACAATGGCTCAGGTTATGAGTACAGAGGTACCGCATCAAAAAACAGATTCAATGACGAATGCCTGCCCTGGGATTCTCCACTATTGAGAAATCACCATGTAAATGCTTATATGAAGGATGCATTTAAGCTTGGGATTGGGAAGCACAATTACTGCAGGTAATACTATGTTCTGCTTGTCATAACAGTGGGCTGTTGTAATATAAACCCTTAAAGAACCTATATGTAACTACATTAATTGTAAAGTGCTGTGGAATATGTTGGCGCTATATAAAATAAAATTATCATTATTATTAATGCTTCATTTTATTTTCACAGGAACCCCAAAAATGGAATAAAACCATGGTGCTATTTTAACGGACCAACAGGTGTTACAAGAATGTTTTGCAAGATCCCCAAATGTGAAGAGAATAAAAACACAGGTAAATTTATAAAATACCAAGATTGCATAATGAAGAATAGTGGGGGAGATATACAGTACTATGTGCTAAATGCACCAGATATATGGAAAAAAGTCTTGCATACCTCCCACCACATTTATTATGTGTTTTAGACACTTTGTGTGATTTTTTTTTCCAGTAAGAAACTTTACTTTTTGTAAATGTGTGATGGCTTCACTGGAAATCAAGATGTGGCCTAACACATAATATCATATGCAATAAGATGCACCAAATGATTTTGGCACAAAAAGTGATGTACTTTCTATTATTATATTGTGACTCTTTTTCTTATGGTTTTATGAAGAACCCACTTGTGGCCGTCGTCAGCAGAAATTGTATAAAATTGTGGGTGGCATGAACAGCCCTGTGGAATCACAGCCATGGATGGCTACACTTTACTATATCATCAGGAGAAACAGGAGCGAGCAGCGCTATGTGTGTGGTGCCAGTCTTATTGACCCCTGCTGGGTTCTTACTGCTGCCCACTGCTTTCCAGACAGGTTGGTGACTATTGAAAGTAAATTCTTGAAAGTAGCCAAAGGCTGTCTAATTTTTTTCCCCACAGATCTATAGACTTGCATTGGCAATTTTTTCCGAAAATCGGATCAATAATGAACAAGTCGCTGTTTTTTTTCTGCAGACCACTCGGTCCAAGTTAAAAATCGGACAGGTGAATTACCCTATGAACTATACTGGGTATGAGTGCTAGCCATGACATTCACAGAAAGCACTCATATGAGAAAGAATAATGAGGGAATGAGCCCTCCAGTATGCAGAAAAGAGACGAGCTTCAGCTAATGAATTTGGTGCATCTATTAGCGCTAGCGTCAGAAATGTATTCCAGTAAATTAGAATAATTTTTTTCAGTCCACACTTGACAACACCCTTTCCGTCAAGCTGTGCACGGTTTTTAAAAAAGATGGCTGAGCTGACTTAAAAAAAAATGCAACCATTTTTGCACAACTACTAGTTGAGCAAAAATTACTACAATAAAACCGTTTTACCCCAGATTCCTGTAAAATGAATTGTCTGTGTGTGGTTGGAGTAGTGAGTGTTTCTGTTGACCATGAATTGTCACATCAGAATGTTATGAAGCTACATCTAAAGCCTTATGGAGCGCCCCCTTGGGCAGAGGGGTACTCGGTACTGGGTCTTTCGGTTCTCAGGGGGATGTCACGGTGGCTGACCCGGTCCGTGGCCCTCGGGACATCCGTTGTAAAAGGGAAAGGTCTTTAAAGGGAATGTTCGTGACGCCACCTGTGGTATTCGGTCAGGGTGACAGAGGCTGCTTTAAGGGGTCCGCTGGGGTGATGTAATGGCAGCTAGATGGTATACCTTACCACAGGTGAAGCATGTCCCCAGGGCTTCCCAGTGTGTAGATGGTGGATGGTGAGGGGCGCAGAGAAGAACGAGGACACAAGGTTGCAGTCTCTTTACCTTTACTGAAGACTTCAGCATCCACAGTCCAGGGCACCAGATCACAGGGCAGGCAGAGTCTGGCCGGTTTGGAGGCAAATCCAGAGTCCCCTTATCCAGGTGGAAATCAGTAGCCTTCCTCTAGCGCCTTGGTGCTGTGGTACCTTACTGCTGAGCCTCTCATAAGGTCCTCACAGATGTTGTAGATGTTATCGATGTTATGTCTCTCTCTCTGTCCCCCAGATGGATAGGACAAACCCGTATGACCGGTGGCTTGAGGCTTTTTACAGGGACTCTATCATGCCCCGGCCTCTCGTGGGTATTTGAGTTTTTTTACATCAGTATCTGTAAGGCAAAACCAGGAGAGGAACAATTAGGCTACTTTCACACTAGCGTTTTTTTGAAAACGTCACAATGCGTCGTTTAGGGGAAAAAACGCATCCTGCAAAGTTGTTTGCAGGATGCGTTTTTGCCCCATAGAGTAACATTACCGACGCATTGCGACGTATTGACACACGTCGCAACCGTCGTGCGACGGTTGCGCCGTGTTGTGGTGGACCGCCGGGAGCAAAAAACATTACATGTAACGTTTTTTGCTGCCGACGGACCACTTTTTCCGACCGCGCATGCGTGGCCGGAACTCCGCCCCCACCTCCCCGCACCTCACAATGGGCCACCGGATGCGCCGGAAAAATGCATCCGCTGCCTCCGTTGTGCGTCGCATTCACCGCTATCTTCGGAATCTCGGCCCGACGCACTGCGACGGGCCGAATCCGATGCTAGTGTGAAAGTAGCCTTAGAAGAAAAGTGTAGTAGAGACACGTCACCACTTCTGTATTTATTCCCCATTTCTGGTTTTGGCTTACACATACTGAGGTAAAATATTGACCAAATACTCAATGTGTGCACATAGCCCAACTGCGGCATAGTGATGTTTCTTTCGGAGGTCAGATTTAGGCATTATACCTTTACGTGACAATGTAGATTTTGCCCATGATGATTCTTGGCTTCTACAATTTCCATCTTTCTGTACAAATGTATTTGACAGCTACAATTATACCCTGCTTCATCTATTTTGTTTTTAATCTAGTGAGTTTCCTGAGCCAAAGGACTATGCAATTTATCTAGGAAAATCTCATCTTTACGAAGAAAATATGTATAGAGAGCAAAGATTTTTGGTGGAGAAAATAATCCGTCATTGGGACTATAGTGATAAAACAGGCGCATTGAACAATGATATTGGTAAGCTTTACAAAAGTGACTTAAACTTATTGTTTCAAGTTCTTAAAGGGAATCTGTCAGCAGGATTTCATCTCCCAAACTATTTAGATGCACATGTAGCTCTCTCAAAGACAAGTCCACTTATACTGCCTATTCCTTTCCTCCATCACAGAGAAATCAGCTTTTGAATTAATATGCAAATAAGGCTGAAGAGCTATGGTAGATTTAAAGCCTCTGTCACCTCTGACACCTCTTTAAGGGTACCGTCACACTATACGATTTACCTACGATCACGACCAGCGATATGACCTGGCCGTGATCGTAGGTAAATCGTAGTGTGGTCGCTGGGGAGCTGTCACACAGACAGCTCTCCAGCGACCAACGATGCCGAGGTCCCTGGGTAACCAGGGTAAACATCGGGTAACTAAGCGCAGGACCGCGCTTAGTAACCCAATGTTTACCCTGGTTACAAGCGTAAAACTAAAAAAAACAAACAGCACATACTTACATTCTGGTGTCCGTCAGGTCCCTTGCCGTCTGCTTCCCGCACTCACTGACTGCTGGCCGTAAAGTGAAAGTGAAAGCACAGCCGCTGTGCTCTGCTTTCACTTTACGGCCGGCAGTCACAGTGCGGGAAGCAGACGGCAAGGGACCTGACGGACACCAGAATGTAAGTATGTGCTGTTTGTTTTTTTTTAGTTTTACGCTTGTAACCAGGGTAAACATCGGGTTACTAAGCGCGGTCCTGCTCTTAGTTACCCGATGTTTACCCTGGTTACAAGCGAACGCATCGCTGGATCGCATCGCTACATCGCTAGATCGGTGTCACACACACCGATCTAGCGATGACAGCAGGAGATCCAGCGATGAAAGAAAGTTCTAAACGATCTGCTACGACGTACGATTCTCAGCAGGATCCCTGATCGCTGCTGCGTGTCAGACACAGCGATATCGTAACGATATCGCTGGAACGTCACGAATCGTACCGTCGTAGCGATCGAAATGGTATAGTGTGACGGTATAGTGTGAATATTTCCTATTGTATGTGTTAGGCTACGTTCACATTAGCGTTGCGCGCCGCTGCGTCAGCGACGCAACGCACGACGCACAAAAAAACGCGCGCAAACGCACGCAAAAACGCTGCGTTTTGCGACGCGTGCGTCGTTTTTTGACGAAAATCGGACGCACGAAAAATGCAACTTGTTGCATTTTCTTGCGTCCGACGCTAGCGTCGGAAACGACGCACGTGTCGGAAAACACAACAAAAAAAACGCACGCGTCCCCCATGTTAAACATAGGGGCGCGTCGCCGCTGCGTCGCCGACGCAACAGCGACGCACATTAGCGGAACGCTAATGTGAACGTAGCCTTAGGAGACACAGGAGATTTGAAATGCCACAGCTTAGGTTGTTGTCCACTCACAAACCGCATCCTTTAAAAGGGCAAATCCAGGTCATCTTGGGTGACACAAAGACATTTGCAAAAGTGGAAGGCTGATGTGCTTTATGATTCACTTCTCCTTCCCTTAGAAAAACACACGATAACTGTAGATGGAAATGTGTAGGTATTTCTCCCTTTTTATTGTATATCCATTTTGCATATTAGTGTGGTGTTTTATTTTTACCTTTTTATATATTTATTGTAAGCACTGTATATTTTTATATTAAAGCGTAAAATCGGAGGCAAAGCTAAAAACCAATGTGTCCATGTAACTGGTCAGAACTGTCAGGGTATGTGCACACGTTGCGGATTTTGCTGCGGATCCGCAGTTTCCCATGAGTTTACAGTACAATGTAAACCTTTGGGAAACGCAGCGTTTTTTTTTCTGCAGCATGTCACTTCTTTGTGCGGAATCTGCAGCGTTTTTACACCTGCTCCAATAGAAAACTGCAGATGTAAATCCGCAGCGGAATCCGCAATAGAAAACGCGATCAATCCGCAGGAAAAACCGCAGCGGTTTTGCCCTGCGGATTTATTAAATCCGCTGCGGAAAAATCCGCAGTGGACCATTCTACGTGTGCACATACCCAGGGCCAGACTGGCCATCGGGCAGTTCTGGCAAATGCCAGAAGGGCCGATGGCAGTAGTGGGCCGCTCGAGTGTGCAGCGCAGGGCAAGAGGAAAGGTGAGTAGAGTCAGTGTTTTTTTTTTTTTATTATTATTACATGGCATGGCTGCATTACATTCTATGGGGGCTGTGCTGCATTATATTGTATGGTGGCTGTGCTGCATTACATTCTATGGGGCTGTGCTGCATTACATTCTATGGGGGCTGTGCTGCATTATATTGTATGGTGGCTGTGCTGCATTACATTCTATGGGGACTGGCTGCATTACATTCTATGGGGGCTGTGCTGCATTATATTGTATGGTGGCTGTGCTGCATTACATTCTATGGGGCTGTGCTGCATTACATTCTATGGGGGCTGTGCTGCATTATATTGTATGGTGGCTGTGCTGCATTACATTCTATGGGGACTGGCTGCATTACATTCTATGGGGTCTGTGCTGCATTACATTCTATGGGGGCTGGGCTGCATTACATTCTATGGAGCTGTGCTGCATTACATTCTATGGGGGCTGTGCTGCATTACATTCTATGGGGGCTGGCTGCATTAAATTCTATGGGGGCTGTGCTGCATTACATTCTATGGGGGATGTGCTGCTTTACATTCTATGGGGGATGTGCTGTATTACATTCTATGGGGGCTGTGCTGCATTACATTCTATGGGGGCTGAGCTGTAATGCTGGATACAGCTGTGATTATATGTTATATAGTCGTGTTACACTCCCCTCACTTCTTGTAACCTACAAGTGTACAAAGATATTATACAGTCACCATGTGACAAGTGGGCCTGTGTGACTTCAAATGCCAGGGCTGAATTTTACTCCCATTCCGGCCCTGCACATACCCTTAGGGTATGTGCACACGTCCGGATTTTTAGCGTTTTTTTTGCGGATTTTCGCTATAAAAACGCTATAAATCCGGTAAAAAAAAGCTAACATTATGCATCCTATCTTTTAGAATGCATTCCGCATTTTTGTGCATATATTAGCGTTTTTTTCCGCAAGAAAAACGCATTCCGCAAAAAGGACGGACATGCTCATTCTTTTTGCGGATTCCATGGCAAAAAGGACATTCAGGAAAAAAAAAAAAAACTCTAAAAATCCGCAAAAAATCGGCGCAAAAACCGCGCAAATTCCGCGAGAAATCCGCGCAGAAAAAAACGCGGATTTCTGGCAGAATTCTCAGGATTTTGTCAGGAAAAAAACCTGACGTGTGCACATACCCTCAATCTTCAGGAGTGCACCGGTCTGAGCAACAAGGAATCTAGAAAGCAGAAGAGTGGTGTTCTCTTAGGCCGGCTTCACACTTGCGAGTTTTACGGACGTAAGAGCGCAGAAACTACGTCCGTAAAACTCGCAAAAAATACGGCACAATTATTCTCTATGCCCCTGCTCCTATCTGCCGTATTTTACTGATCAGTATTATATGGCTTTCTACGGCCGTACAAAATCGCAGCATGCTGCGTTTGTCACCGTACTGCGCAAGAAATACGCCAATGAAAGTCTATGGAAGCGTGAAAAATACGGATTTCACACGGACAAGCAGTGTGACTTGCGAGAAATACGCAGCGCTGTTAGAGAGAAAAGCCGGTAATTCAGTGCGGTGTACAGTAAAATCACACTGACAGCTTACAGTAGAATAGGTAGAATAAATGTGTACACATAGAATAGGTATATATATATATATATATATGTCAGTGAGACACATATATGTATATATATTAATATTTATTCCAGCGCTATACAGCTTGAAAGCCGGTAATTCAATTACCGGCTTTTTCTTTCTCCTTCCTAAAACCCGACATGATTTGAGACATGGTTTACATACAGTAAACCATGTCTTCTCTCCATTTTTTTTGCAGATTCCACACTACTAATGTCAGTAGTGTGTATCTGCAAAATTTGGCCATTCTAGCTCTTAAAATAAAGGGTTAAATGGCGGAAAAAATTGGCGTGGGCTCCCGCGCAATTTTCTCCGCCAGAGAAGTACAGCCAGTGACTGAGGGCAGATATTAATAGCCTGGAGAGGGTCCATGGTTATTGGCCCCCCCCCTGGCTAAAAATATCTGCCCCCAGCCACCCCAGAACAGGCATATCTGGAAGATGCGCCTATTCTGGCACTTGGCCACTCTCTTCCCATTCCCGTGTAGCGGTGGGATATGGGGTAATGAAGGGTTAATGCCACCTTGCTACTGTAAGGTGACATTAAACCTAATTAATAATGGAGAGGCGTCAATTATGACACCTATCCATTATTAATCCAATTGAATGAAAGGGTTAAATAAAACACAAACACATTATTTAAAATTATTTTAATGAAATAAAAACAATGGTTGTTGGAGTATTTTATTCTACGCCCAATCCAGTCACTGAAGACCCTCGTTCTGTGAAAGAAAAAACATAATAAACCAACAATATACTTACCCTCCGCAGATCTGTAACGTCCAACGATGTAAATCCTTCTGAAGGGGTTAAAACATTTTGCAGCAAGGAGCTTTGCTAATGCAGGCTGCTCCTCGCTGCAAAACCCCGGGGAATGAGTCTAAATATAGATCAATGAGCTATATTTAGCTTCATTTGCGGTGAGGCGCCCTCTGCTGGATGTTCATAGATCGTGGGAAATTTCCTAGAAAGCTCCCAGGCTTTCTAGGCAAGTTCCCACGATCTATAAACAGCCAGCAGAGGGCGCCTCACCGCAAATGAAGCTAAATATAGCTCATTGATCTATATTTAGACTCATTCCCCGGGGTTTTGCAGCGAGGAGCAGCCTGCATTAGCAAAGCTCCTTGCTGCAAAATGTTTTAACCCCTTCAGAAGGATTTACATCGTTGGACGTTACAGATCTGCGGAGGGTAAGTATATTGTTGGTTTATTATGTTTTTTCTTTCACAGAACGAGGGTCTTCAGTGACTGGATTGGGCGTAGAATAAAATACTCCAACAACCATTGTTTTTATTTCATTAAAATAATTTTAAATAATGTGTTTGTGTTTTATTTAACCCTTTCATTCAATTGGATTAATAATGGATAGGTGTCATAATTGACGCCTCTCCATTATTAATTAGGCTTAATGTCACCTTACAATAGCAAGGTGGCATTAACCCTTCATTACCCCATATCCCACCGCTACACGGGAATGGGAAGAGAGTGGCCAAGTGCCAGAATAAGCGCATCTTCCAGATGTGCCTGTTCTGGGGTGGCTGGGGGCAGATATTTTTAGCCAGGGGGGGGCCAATAACCATGGACCCTCTCCAGGCTATTAATATCTGCCCTCAGTCACTGGCTTTACTACTCTGGCGGAGAAAATTGCGCGGGAGCCCACGCCAATTTTTTCCGCCATTTAACCCTTTATTTTAAGAGCTAGAACGGCCAAATTTTGCAGATACACACTACTGACATTAGTAGTGTGGAATCTGCAAAAAAAATGGAGAGAAGACATGGTTTACTGTATGTAAACCATGTCTCAAATCATGTCGGGTTTTAGGAAGGAGAAAGAAAAAGCCGGTAATTCAATTACCGGCTTTCAAGCTGTATAGCGCTGGAATAAATATTAATATATATATACATATATGTGTCTCACTGACATATATATATATATATATATATATATATATAGACAGTATATATATATATATTTTTTTCTTTTTGGGACACATGGATCATTTCTATAGCGGTATGTTGGTTTTGCAAGCCTGCGAGAAAACCACGCAGTACGGATGCCATACAGATTACATACGGAGGATGCCATGCGCAAAAAACGCTGACACACCCTGCCTACGGAGGAGCTACGGACCACTATTTTCGGGACATTTCAGCGTATTACGGCCGTAATATACGGACCGTATTTTCATACGCTGAGTGTGAAGCCGGCCTTAAACATCAGAACAACCCTTAAGGCTAAGTTCACATTGGGAGTTTTTGCTGCTGTTTTTTTTCATGTGTTTTTTCAATTCAGTGGCTGAAAAAAAAACACTGAAAGAAGTGGCATGCTCTATGTCCAAAAAAACATGCAAAGCACAAAACACAAAATATGGATGACAAAAATAACAAGTGTGCATGAGATTCCGGAACTCTCAGAAATTGCTGGTACTGAAAACGCACCTGAAAATTAGCATTAAAAAAACGCAGCAAAAACGCCCAGTGTGAACCTAGCCTTACTATAACTATACGCAAATGCATTTAATTTCAACATTGATATTAAAAATCTTTTCTTTTTCAGCATTGCTGAAGATTCGTTCAGAGTCAGGACAATGTGCTTCTATGACTGACTATGTGCAAACTGTTTGCTTGCCATTGGCTGACCTGAAACTGAAAGATGGGACACATTGTGAGATTGCTGGGTTTGGAAAAGAAACGTTTGGTTAGTGAACTTAATAATTCTGTTTTAACTGTAAACCATCAGTAAGATAAAGTATTTACCTGCCCGAATCGCCTTTCTTCCACCCGTCATAAGTGCCCCCTAGTCCTCAGTATGGTCATTGGAAGGAATAAGGTTATTTTAATCATAAACTAGCCAAAACTAAATAAAAAATACAGTAGAATATTGATGCAAGATCAAATCCCAACTACAGTTATTACACAGAAGCTCTGGAGAGCAATGTGAACAGACTCATCCTATGGACATTGACAATATACTTCTTTTCTGCAGAGAGCAGTGGATTTTCTGAAAACCTGAAGTCCACATCAGTTCAGCTCATATCACAAGACATTTGCCAATTACCTGATTACTATGGGAAGCTGATCAACAACAACATGTTTTGTGCTGGAGACCCTGAGTGGAAGGTGGATGCTTGCAAGGTAATTGTCATGATTAATATTATGTATTCCTAATTAATGAAAGTTCAACAATAGTGATGAGCGAATATACTCGTTACTCGAGATTTCCCGAGCACGCTCGGGTGTCCTCAGTATATTCTTTAGTGCTCGGAGATTTAGCTTTCCCTCACCTCAGCTGAATGATTTACAGCTACTAGCCAGCATAAGAACATGTGGGGATTCCCTAGCAACCAGGCAACCCCCACATGTACTTATGCTGGCTAACAGATGTAAATCATTCAGCTGCAGCGATGAAAACTAAATCTCCGAGCACTAAAGAATACTGAGGACACCAGAGCGTGCTCAAGAAATCTCGAGTAACGAGTATATTCGCTCATCACTATTCAACATGTTTAATATACTTGTTTAATAATATTTGCTAGCTGAGGTGGGGAATGGCATGGTGTGTCCCTTGTAGAGCTTCTTACTACGGTATGCACAGTAGCCATTATTCTTGCAGCTTAAGCTATGTGCACACGTTGCGGATTAGGTTTAGGAATTTCTTGTGCGGATTCTGCCTCTCCTAGCAGAAAACGCACCTGCGGATTCGTCGCATTTTTTGTGCGGTTCCTACATAGCAATCAGTCTGACACAAGTGGATGAACTGTAAGGGTATGTGCGCACGTTGCGGATTCTCTGCGGATCCGCAGCGTTTTTTGAGGTGCAGAAACGCTGCAGATCCGCAATTGATTTACAGTACAATGTAAATCAATGAGAAAAAAAAATGCTGTGCACACTTTGCGGAAAATCCACTGCGGAAACGCTGCGGTTTAAAAGAAGTAGCATGTGAATCTGCAGCGTTTTTGTACCCATTCCATTATAGAAAACCTAATGTTTTATTATCTTGTTTTTTTTGTAGGGAGACTCTGGTGGTCCTCTAATCTGTCAGCACAATGGGAAAATGGTGTTATATGGTATTATAAGCTGGGGAGATAATTGTGCCAAGATGAACAAGCCTGGCGTGTACACTCGCATAACAAACTACATACAGTGGATAAAGGACAACATGGCTGAAGCAAACAATGTGAGAAGTTATATTCTTAAGTAATCAATATGGCCATGTGAGGGCTTGTTTTTTTGCCGGACGAGTTGTACTTTTGAACGACACCATTAGTTTTACCTTATCGTGTACCGAAAAACGGAAAAAAAATTCCAAGTGCGGTGAAATTGCAAAAAAGGGCAATTCCACAACTTTTTTTTTTTATCAGGTTCACCACATGTTAAAACTGACCTGCCACTGTGATTCTCCAGGTCATTACGAGTTCATAGACACCAAACATGTCTAGGTTCTTTTTTTTATTGCAGTGATGAAAAAAAATCCAATGTTTGTTAAAAAAAACAAAAAAAAATTGCGTCTTTTTCCGAGACACGTAGCGTCTCCATCTTTTGATCGCCCATTATTGGATTTTAATGCAATGTTGCGGTGACCAAAAAAACGTACTTCGGCGATTCCACCCACGGATGTTCTGGGCACATATCAGCTGTTCAAAACAGCTGACATGTGTCTGTAAAGATGTGGTCTCAGCGCCGGAGTTCACATCATAGGGGGAGGCACGAAAAGCGCAGTACAAGTACGGCGCATGTCGTGAAGGGGTTAATAAATTGTGCAAAAAGCTATCTTGCTAATGTCTTAAGTTGTTAGTCATGGTGTGCAATAGTTTCACAGTTTAATGTTTGAAAGAAGACTTAAGCCACTTCTGTAACCTTGCTTAGTTCTTTATATGTGCCCGCTCAAAAATATTGCTCCTAGTTAAGCCTGTGAGTGTTCCCACACAATATGGTACCGCTTTCATGGCCTCTCAGGAATGCCTCATAGTATAAAGCAGTATATACCACCAACCACAGTATGAGGTCTTCACAGTACATTTCCCCACATATAGTATTATATCCTCGCAGTACATCCCCCCACAGTATTATGTCCCAACAGTGCATTCCCCTGTACACAGTATGATGTCCTCACAATACTTTCCCCCACACACAGTATGATCCCCGCAGTACACGCCTCCACATACACTTTAATGTTCTCACAATACATTCCCCCATATACATTATTATGTCCCCATAGTCCATTCCATCTCACACAGTATGAAGTCCTCATAGTACATCACATTCCCACGCACAATATGATGTCCTAGTAGTTCATTCCCCTACACACAGTATGATGCCCGGGGACAGTAGAGTCCCACACACAGGTGTGATGCTCCCATAGTACATTCCCACACACAGTATGATGTCCCTACTGTACATTCCCTCACCCAGGTGTGATGTCCCCACAGTACATTCCCCACACACAGTATGATGTCCCCACATTACATTCCCCCACACAGGTATGATGTCCCCACAGTACATCCCACACACAGGTGTGATGTCCCCACAGTACATTCCCCACACACAGTATGACGTCCCCACAGTACATTCCCCACACACACAGTAAGACGTCCCCACGATACATTCCCCACACACAGTATGACGTCCCCACAGTACATTCCCCACACACACAGTATGATGCCCCCACGGCACATTCCCCACACACAGTACATTCCCCACACACAGTATGATGTCCCCACAGTACATTCCCCACACACAGTATGATGTCCCCACAGTACATTCCCCACACACAGTATGATGCCCCCACAGTACATTCCCCACACACACAGTATGACGTCCCCACGATACATTCCCCACACACAGTATGACGTCCCCACGGTACATTCCCCACACACAGTATGATGCCCCCACGGCACATTCCCCACACACAGTATGATGCCCCCACAGTACATTCCCCACACACAGTATGATGTCCCCACCGTACATTCCCCACACACAGTATGATGTCCCCACAGTACATTCCCCACACACAGTATGATGCCCCCACGGTACATTCCCCACACACACAGTATGATGTCCCCACGGTACATTCCCCACACACACAGTATGATGTCCCCACGGTACATTCCCCACACACAGTATGATGCCCCCAAGGTACATTCCCCACACACAGTATGATGTCCCCACGATACATTCCCCACACACAGTATGATGTCCCCACGATACATTCCCCACACACAGTATGATGCCCCCACGGTACATTCCCCACACACAGTATGATGTCCCCACGGTACATTCCCCACACACAGTATGATGCCCCCATGGTACATTCCCCACACACAGTATGATGCCCCCACGGTACATTCCCCCACACAGTATGATGCCCCCAAGGTACATTCCCCACACACAGTATGATGCCCCCAGGGTACATTCCCCACACACAGTATGATGTCCCCACGGTACATTCCCCACACACAGTATGATGCCCCCAGGGTACATTCCCCACACACAGTATGATGTCCCCACGGTACATTCCCCACACACAGTATGATGTCCCCACGGTACATTCCCCACACACAGTATGATGCCCCCAAGGTACATTCCCCACACACAGTATGATGCCCCCAAGTTACATTTCCCACACACAGTATGATGTCCCCACAGTACATTCCCCCACACAGGTGTGATGTCCCCACAGTACATTCCCCACACACAGTATGATGCCCCCACGGTACATTCCCCACACGCAGTATGATGCCCCCAAGGTACATTCCCCACACACAGTATGATGCCCCCAAGGTACATTCCCCACACACAGTATGGTGTCCCCACAGTACATTCCCCCACACAGGTGTGATGTCCCCACAGTACATTCCCCACACACAGTATGATGTCCCCACGATACATTCCCCACACACAGTATGATGTCCCCACGATACATTCCCCACACACAGTATGATGCCCCCACGGTACATTCCCCACACACAGTATGATGTCCCCACGGTACATTCCCCACACACAGTATGATGTCCCCACAGTACATTCCCCACACACAGTATGATGCCCCCACGGTACATTCCCCACACACACAGTATGATGTCCCCACGGTACATTCCCCACACACAGTATGATGCCCCCAAGGTACATTCCCCACACACAGTATGATGTCCCCACGGTACATTCCCCACACACAGTATGATGTCCCCACGGTACATTCCCCACACACAGTATGATGCCCCCAAGGTACATTCCCCACACACAGTATGATGTCCCCACGGTACATTCCCCACACACAGTATGATGTCCCCACGGTACATTCCCCACACACAGTATGATGTCCCCACAGTACATTATCCCACACAGGTGTGATGTCCCCACAGTACAATCCCCACACACAGTATGATGTCCCCACAGTACATTATCCCACACAGGTGTGATGCTCCCATTGTACATATAACCCATTGCAAGGTTAACCTTTCTCTTCAGACATAAGTATTGGCTGTATGATATGACAGATTATATCTTGTGTGGTTGGCTTATAACCAGGAAGGAGGAGATGAATGTGATATATTCTTGGTTTAAAAAAATTATGCATGTATATCTATTTATACATGTATCATTAAGAGGTGTAAAATGTTTACTGAATCACATCTTATGGAGTCTTGTAACCAGTAATTTATTTTTTACTATTTATTTTTCAATTATGTAACTTATACTATTGTACATTTATTTTGTGGAAGGAAAATACTATTTATATAAATGTTATCTTTAATGTTTACCTTAACAGCTGGATTTTTTGTAATGGAAAGATGTAATAATACAGGCACATACTGTCATATTCTAAGAATATATACACATCGTTCTTCCAACAACTTTTAAAACAAATGCCTATGCCCACAGTAAAGCTGATGTAGTAATTATCAAATAACAATATCATATTTATGGACATATTGAGAATATGAAAATTCTAAATATTTAGTTCCTCTTAAACACAGATTAATATTCATTTCAGTTTGTTTGATTTCTGGTTGCTAGTATATTCATGATATGTTCAAGACTAAATCTTTGTCTCAGGCAACCTCTTGTGGGTAATCAACAGCCACAATCCAGCTCAACCTCAATTGCCTTAGAAGGAATTCTATGCTTAGCACTTCTAGTGTTGCTGTTAATAATATTTTATTTTTTTTAATGAAATAATGCTGCCTGACAACGTGGCAAGAAGGTGGTCAAAATGTTAGAACTTTTGACCATCTATTCTGGGCCTTTTTCACTTACAGAGAATGTTACTAGGTTTAACCTGCTACATATATATCTAAGAGCAGCTTAAAGTATGGGTAGAAACCCATATTCAGTGCTTCATTCTGTAGATCTGATAAAACATTGTTTATTTGCTGCAGCTCTGCTAGTCCTCTCAGTGATAAGATCCTTCTATGAAGCTGCAATTTTAATCAGCTTTGCTATCCCCAAACCCTCCTCTGATTGGCAGCTCTCTTCCTATGCACAGTGTAGACACAAAGCTGTCAGTCAATGGAGCGGGTTGGGTTAGAAAGAGCTATAACTGAGAGGCCTAGCATCACTGCAGCAGATAAAACAGAAATTTTATCAAAACTACAGCAAGGAGCCAAGTAAGTGACCCAGCAATGAAATCAGGGTCGTTGTCCCTATTTCATGATTCCTTCAATTTGGGTAGCAGAAACCTTAAGTTAATATTTTACTGGGCTGGACCCTTAAACATTATTATTTTTTGTTTAAACATTATTTACTTGTACCTATTGAATTGTAATTTATTTATATTATTTAATATATTTGTAATAAACTTTTCTGCCAGCCTACACGTTTCTTGTACTTGATCGTTGTCACTTGTGTTCCCGTATTTTGAGGAAATCTGCAATGAATATAAAATGACATGTAGTAAACAAGTAACCTACAATCACCAACAGGCTTCAGCATTGTGGCTCCAGCGTCATTGCTCCAGTCAATCCTGCCGGGCTATGCTTACTTCCTGCAGCTATGATGTGCTGTCCGTGTATACGTGATCACTGTAGTCTATCATCATATATAGTGTATGATACTTTTTTTATTCTATACTCTCCTCATAACAGATCTTATTAATTTACTGAAGAACCGCTTTAACATATTCTCTTTCCAACCTGACAGCTTTGCCCCTTCATAGCAATGCAATGATGAGATATGTTAGGCCGACATACCATATAACTTTATATTTAAAACGAATATGTGGCAAAGTTTGTTTCACAGTCTAAGGAAAGCATAAAATCACAGAGACCCTTATTCCAATTTATAGTCACTTACTAAGCTTCTTGCATAATTTGATAAAATTACTGTTCTTTCGGCTGTAGCGCTGTTGCTAGTCCTCTCAATGATCAGCTATGTGTAATCCCACTTGTGCCATTGATTGACAGCTTGTTGAGTCATGGCTTTGGTCATAGCTTCTCCTATGGGACCAATGTAGAGAATGTCCTTTTATTACATGATCCTAGGTGCGTTTTTTTTTTCTCTTGTGGAGTTTATGTTGTTTCTCCCAATATAGAGAGAGGCCTTAACCATTCCAGTGAACTAAAAAAAAAAAGCTCGAAATTGCATAACACATTACTTGCAAAACAAAGTTGCAGTTCACAATGATACTTACCCTTGATTTTGATCTATTTGAGACTTCTCTAGGAAATTGAAGGTTAGGACAGGTGAACATGTTAGATACATCACAAATAAGCTGGATATTAAAAGATGCATTTCAGCTCAAATTGATACCCAGATATTTAAAACCATGCATCGATGTTATTGTAGACAACTGAAAGTAATAGGTGCTGATTGAGCCAAGATTAACAAAAGATGAAGAGATTGGAGGAAGACATTTTCTCAGTCGGAGGCCAGATGGCTAATGAATGTGGATATGGTCCACTCGAAGACCTTTAACAAAAAAGTTTTGGGTCTTTTCTTTAATTGACAATGTTTTTTTTTAGGTATAGGGGACTTGGGGTGAATTGCCTTTTTATAATGTTTTCAATGTCTGAATCTGATTCCATCTTTGTAGGACTCTTTGGAAGCAGAAGCTGGATTGCGTCGGTAGTAGGTACATTGAGGACTTCAGTGAGACTTGGTCCTGGTAGCAATGTGTGTTCTGCAAGCAGGACACTTTATTAATGGAGGAAGATTTGGACTCTTTATTGGATATTCTATTATTTTCTACAATTATATCACGCATGAACCTAATCCTTGGTAACGTGTTTTGTCACATTCATCACTTGTAGGGAATATGGAATCTGTTTTTATCTTGTAAATTCTAGGAATGATTTTTTTTATCCATGTATAAAAATATTTTGCTCTTACATATCTCATACACATTATCATGATACTTTTTTTAATTTACCTATTACTGTTTTCCTTCTATTACTGTTTGTAGAAAAAAATCATGTCATAGGTTGTGCAAAAAAAATGTAGACTATACTTACAGTTATATGAAAAAGTTTGGGCACCCCTATTAATCTTAAGCTTAATGTTTTATAAAAATGTTTTTTTTTTTTTTTTGCAACAGCTATTTCAGTTTCATAGATCTAATAACTGTTGGGCACAGTAATGTTTCTGCCTTGAAATGAGGTTTATTGTACTAACAGAAAATGTGCAATCTGCATTCAAACAAAGTTTGACAGGTGCATAAGTATGGGCACCCCACCAGAAAAGTGACATTAATATTTAGTAGATCCTCCTTTTGCAAAAATAACAGCCTCTAGTTGCTTGCTGTAGCTTTTAATGAGTTCCTGGATCCTGGATGAAGGTATTTTTGACCATTCCTCTTTACAACACAATTCCAGTTCAGTTAAGTTTGATGGTCGCTGAGCATGGACAGCCCTCTTCAAATGATCCCACAGATGTTCAATGATATTCAGGTCTGGGGACTGGGATGGCCATTCCAGAACAGTGTAATTGTTCCTCTGCATGAATGCCTGAGTAGATTTGGAGCGGTGTTTTGGATCATTGTCTTGCTGAAAGATCCATCCCCTGCATAACTTCAACTTTGTCACTGATTCATGAACATTATTGTCAAGAATCTGCTGATACTGAGAGAAATCCATGCGTCCCTCAACTTTAACAAGATTCCCAGTGCCGGCATTGGCCACACAGCCCCAAAGCATGATGGAACCTCCACCAAATTTTACTGTGGGTAGGAAGTGTTTTTCTTGGAATGCTGTGTTTTTTGGCTGCCATGCATAACCCCTTTTTGTATGACCAAACAACTCAATCTTGGTTTCATCAGTCCACAGGACCTTCTTCCAAAAAGAAATTGGCTTCTCCAAATATGCTTTTGCATACCTCAGCCGACTCTGTTTGTGGCGTGCTTGCAGAAACGGCTTCTTTCGTATCACTCTCCCATACAGCATCTTCTTGTGCAAAGTGCGTTGTATAGTTGACCGATGCACAGTGACAGCATCTCCAGCAAGTTGATGCTGCAGCTCTCTGGAGGTGGTTTGAGGATTGTCCTTGACTGATCTCACCATTTTTCTTCTCTGCATTTCAGTTGTTTTTCTTGGTCTGCCACTTCTGACCTTAACAAGAACTGTACCTGTGTGCTTTCATTTCCTTACTATGTTCCTCACAGTGGAAATTGACAGTTTAAATCTCTGAGACAGCTTTTTCTATCCTTCCCCTGAACAACTATGTTGAATAATCTTTGTTTTCAGATAATTAGACAGTTGTTTTGAGGAGCCCATGATGCCACTCTTCAGAGGAGATTCAAACAGGAGAACAACTTGCAAGTGGCCACTTTAAGTATCTTTTCTCATGATTGCATACACCTGGCTATGAAGTTCAAAGCTCAATGAGGTTAGAAAACCAAAAAAAGTGCTTTAGTAAGTCAGTAAAAAGTAGGTAGGAGTATTTAAAACAAGAAAATGATAAGGGTGCCCATACTTATGCACCTGTTAAATAATGTTTAAATGCAGATTGCACATTTTTGGTTAGTACAATAAACCTCATTTCAAGGCAGAAACATTACTGTGTCCAATAGTTATTAGATATATGAAACTGTAATAGCTGTTGCAAAAAAAAACATTTTCATAAAACATTAAGCTTAAGATTAATAGGGGTGCCCAAACTTTTTCATATAACTGTATGTATACAGTCATGGCCAAAGGTTTGGACAGTCACAAATTTTGGTTTTCACAAAGTTGTCTGCTTCAGATTTTATAGTGGCAATGTTCATAAAGTCTTCATTTTTATGAAGAGTGATTACATGAGTTGCAAATATTTGCAAAGTAGTTGCTTGCCATGAAAATTAACTTAATCGCAGAAAAATCATTTCCACTATATTTCAGCCTTGTCACAAAAGGTCATGCTGATTGAATTATAAAATCAGACTCTTTGCTTTAAAAAGGGACTGAAAGTTGAAATCATTGTGTTACTATTCTGGTGGAGGACGCCTGGAATCCAATAGCTGAATTGAAGGAATACATCAAGAAGTAGTTAAAGGGGATTTCCGGGAGGCGGAGCCTTGGAATGGCCGCCTTTTAGATGAGCTCCTGGATCGCGGGCTCTTTATGAAATCAAACCCCCGACTTTCAGCTAACCCAGCGCCAGGATAAGGTCCGGACAAGGATCGGCACCGTTGACCCAGCTCTCCGGCTGCCCCGGAGGCACAAGGCGCAAGCAGCGCCGAAGAAAAGCCGCGCACAGAGAAGCCTCCGCAGCGGGAACCCGCGACGGCGGGAGAAACACAGGGACATACCCGCCGAGCTCTCACTCAGCTTACCGGCCAGGTGCGACACGACGGTGAGTAGCTCCGACAGGATCGAGGGTTACTCCCGGCTAGACAAGCGGTAAGAGCGGTGCAGGAGAGGGGAAGGCAGGAGGCGGAGTCAGACCGGCGCCATTTTACAATCCCACGTGTTGGGCTCCAGGTCACCGCACAGCGCTGCAGCTCGGTGTGCTAGGCATCAGCACATCACTCCTGAGCCATCCTAGCAGCGCAGCCCCTTCAAATCATACACCGCTGACTCCCTATACACAGGCTGCAGGCTGACCACTATCTGGAATAAAGAGGATCCCACACAGCACCTATGAGCAGCTGAAGTGGGGAGAGGAGAAAGAGGGCAGCACTGATTTATATGACCCTACAATTTAGCAACTAGATGTAAACGGCACTTATCAAAACATCGCTGACTCCTTTATTTAATATAACAGACTCTCATTTCATCTCATTATGGATAAATACATGGGCAAAATTCTCAAACCTGGCAGAAGCTCCTTGCGCAACCAGGCAAGCGCATCTCCAACTCTACAAACTTCTGAGATTAATAGTGAGAACACACAATCTATAGCAGATGCCATTTTGGACCGGTTGACGCCCGTAAATGATAGCCGTCTGGCAGCCTTCCAGTCTTCTTTAGATTCGATTCTGTCACAAGTCAATGCCCAGGGAGTGCGCATAGCAGAAGCAGAACAGAGAATCTCAGATTTAGAAGACTCCACTAAGGCTCTCAAGGACAAACTGACTAATAAAGAAAAAGACATTTCAGACCTCCTTGATAAGGTGGATGATCTTGAGAACAGATCCCGCCGCAACAATCTGAGACTCATAGGCATACCTGAATCTGTCTCCTCATCAGAATTGATTAAACTAACTTGAGTATGGCTTCCGAAGTCTCTTTTCATCTCACTACCATCAGGTGCGTTGGCCATAGAGAGAGCCCACATGTTTGGGACCTTTCAGGGATGGAGACGGAGGCAGACCAAGACCAGTCATTTTCAAAGTCCTTGACTTTCAAGATAAAACCCGCATCCTATCAGCTTACAGGAAACAACGATACCTGTTATATGACAATCATAAGTTACTTTTGTTCCAGGATTACTCGGCTACTATGGCAGCTAAACGCAAAGCTTTCAACCCTGCCTGCAAAATTCTCGTGGAAAATAACATCCGTTTCAGTTTGCAATACCCTTCAATTCTGTGATTCAACTCGGCGGGGAAAAACTGGGCCTTCAATGACCCAAATAAGGCTTTGGAGTTTCTCCGTGGAGAGATCCAACCACCTGCTAACTCTAGCCCTACTTGAACGATGTGATCTACCATGATTCTTTCATCGTCGGCGATGTTGAGTTTATGATGCTGTTCCTTTGCCCATTGAGTGGCATGTCTTTATTCTATAAGATGCTCATTTTACAGTTGAGCTTTCTGATGATAGTTAAAAAAGTTAACTGGGTGGGGGGGAGGGGGAGGGACTACTGTGTGGGCATCCATTCTGTTTCTGCAAGGCGAGGTCTCCCGCTTACTCGCTGGGATGGGCGGGGATCTCATTTAGAGTATTCACATGTTGGACAATTGTTTAATCGTACAGGTGTGGGTTGATGACTAGTCAAGATTTTGTTAAAGACACCACTATCCGTTCGCTACAACGGTGCTCATGGAATGTAAATGGTCTGAACTCTCCAATTAAGAGAAAAAAGGTTTTGAATTTTTTACATAAACAAAATTTCCATATTATCTTTATACAGGAGACACATTGGATAAAAAACAACCACCCATCTTTGCTTAGTAGGAAATACACACTCTGCGCAGAGGCATCTTACTGCAAAAAACAACAAGGTGTGGCTATATTAATCTACAATGACCTTAAGTATGAGGTTATTGATACCTTAGAAGATCCACAGGGCAGATTTCTTTTAGTCAGGATTGTAATTGAGGGAATAAACTATAGTCTAATTAATATTTATGTTCCGAACACACCAGATCCACAGTTCCAAGTCAAAATACTGGAGGGAATGGCGGGGTGGGATACATCTAGGGTGATTATGGGTGGCGACTTTAACGAGGTGGCTGATGCCTCTATGGATAGATCTGGTTCGACAGTCACCCGTAGACTAGCATTAGGAAACAGCATTCAATCACTTTCAAAACATCTAGATCTAGTGGATATTTGGAGACTGCAACACCCTCTGGAAAGAGATTACTCCCATTACTCCCACGTACATGACTCCCACGCCAGGATAGACTGCTGGCTCCTACACTCTTCACTACTCCCCACACTAATTCAAACGGACATACTCAACATCCATATCTCAGACCATGCTCTAGTGACATTTGAATCTAGATTGACATCCCCAATACATCAGGAGAGGGGGTGGCGTTTTCCCTCCCATCTTTATCAATCAGATGACTTTAAGAAACATTTGCAAACGTCATGGGAAGTTTATAAACAGGATAATCACATTCATTGGAATGACTCAGTTGTTTTGGATGGCATCAAAAGCAGTAATAAGAGGTCAGATTATCTCCTATGTTAGTCATAAAAAGAAAGAACTAATGAAAAGAATCGTAGATACACAAAATTCGCTGACCCAGGCCTACAAGGTATTTAAGTCCAATAATAACCCACTAACAAAAACACAGTTCTTAGAGGCCAGAGAGAAGGCCAGAGAGAAGGCCGATGCTTTGGCACCTGAGAGGGCCATGTTAAATCGAGATTACCAGAAACACAAATTTTACAAATGGGGCAATAAACAAGTTAGGGTCCTGGCTTCACTTACAAAGCCTTATAGGAAGAGAGCAAAGATACACAAAATACAGCACCGCAACGGACATCAAATAACTAATGACGCAGAAATAGTGGAATAATTTAGACTTTTTTTCAGTGAATTATATAAAGCAGAATCTAAGGGGAGTGAAGAAAGGGAGCATTTCCTCAAAAGTCACTTAGCACCAACACTAACTGAGGACGAGAAGGAGGCAATCAACGCCCCCATATCCACTACTGAAATTTTACAGGTTATTAATAATCTCAAAATTTCCAAGGCACTGGGCCCGGACGGGTTCAGCAATGAACAATCATAAGATTCTAGGACCTAGTTTGGCACCTCACCTCTGTGAATTGTATAATGACGTGGTTAGGGAGGGGCATCTCCCAGACCGTTTTAACGAGGCGGTAGTCATAGTACTTCCAAAGCCGGGCAAAGATCATATGCAGGTGGAAGGATACAGGCCAATATCTTTACTTAACTCCGACTTTAAGATATTTACAAACATTTTGGCTGACAGACTCCAAAGGATTATCCCTAACTTAATTTCACCACAACAAACCGGATTTGTTCACGGGAAATCTATTACTTACAATATTAGAACAGCCCTGGGAGTCATATCTTATTGTAGAGCACAAAAACATACGAAATCAATCGTGGTCAGCCTGGATGCCGATAAGGCATTCGACAGAGTGGCATGAGACTATCTGCATGACCTACTAGCATTTCGAAATTTTGGCCCCTGGTTTTGTGAGGCTTTAAAAAAATATACAAAAATCCGATGTCTAGGTTGTCTGTGAATAACATTCTATCTAAACCGTTCGAAATTCAACAGGGAACTCGCCAGGGATGTCCTTTGTCCCCTCTGCTATTTAATTTGGCATTGGACCCGCTTCTGAAAACATTACAGAATGAAGAAGCTTTTGAGGGGGTTGGGGTGGGAACAAACTTCGTGAAACTTTCAGCCTTTGCAGATGACATTCTTTTATTTATCGCCAATCCAGCCCGAGCAATTCCGGCTATTATGAAAATTCTAAAGGACTTTGGCTCGTGATCGGGCTTCAAAGTCAACTATAGCAAATCAGAGGCCCTGGCAATTTTTAGAACTGGTAGGCTGCAGGATCCAATGTTCCCATTTCACTGGAGCCAGGGGTCTATCAAATATTTAGGGATATGGTTAACAGCAGATATGTCTAAATTGTACACAGCCAACTATAAATCACTGATATCTTCAATAATTAATCTCCTTCACTCATGGAAACATTTCACACTATCATTTTCAGGTAGATGTCATTTAATCAAGATGATAGTATTCCCTAAACTGTTATATGCCTTTCAGACTCTGCCTCTTCTGCGGTCCAAGACAGATCTTAACTTACTTAACTCCAGGTTTCGAAGGTTTATCTGCGGGGTGGGAGGTAGGACACGTATTGGCCTTGTAAAACTGCAGGCGACTAAGAAAGACGGTGGAATAAATTTTTCAGACATAGGTAGATACAACCTGGCTGCTAACTTCAGATTTGCCATTGACTGGATAAGGGGCATCTCTCATTTTGCTAACGTGAGCTTAGAACAACAGATGAGTCCACATATCTCGCTGGCGGCATTGCTACATTTAAGGGGGGAGGAGATTCCGGCAGAAATACAAGAATACCCAACTTTATGGCAGACAGTGCTGACTTGGAGAAGATGTAGGAGACTTTGTGGGTTGAATGCTGGGATCTCCCCATTTCAGCCTTTTCTTAATAATCCAAGATTTTTGGGGGGCAAGGCTCCGTCAATATACTCAGAGATGCAGACAGGCAATAGATTTGCTAGACCTTAATTTTTCTTTGTCTTCTTTTGAATCTGCCTCGCTCCGTTTCCCATCATTTGGCAACAATCCTTTCCTATTTCTTCAAGCGTGCAGTCTAGTTCAAAAATGCCTTCTTACTGGGGGGGAAGAGGGTGGGAGGACCAAACTGGATGGCCTTATTAGAAACGCAGGGTCCCAACCAACATCTATAAGTACTATTTACTCAGTAATAAGAAGGAAATGGTCGTGGGAAGGTTTGACCACAGGAGTCGCAAGGTGGTCGGGGGATCTCACGGGTTTCCAGGTGGGAGATCTCCTGGAGGCAACCACAACACAGAGGAAATTTATTACATATAGTAGCTACACTGACATGGCCCTTTTGATTTTACATAGAGCCTACATCACTCCTTACTTACAGTCTAGAATGACTTCCTCAAATGTATACTTATGCTCAAAATGCAAATCACCCAACATCGATATTTTCCATCATCTATGGAGTTGTTCAAAGATCCGCGATCTATGAGACAACGTACATTCTGAGCTGCAGAGACTGTGCGGGATCAGCTTTACACTTACGCCGCAATGGGCCATCTTTAACATTTTAGATGATGCAGATCATAATTGGCCTAAACACATTAAGGCAACTTTAGTGATTTGGGCCTCGGCTACTAGAAAAAGCATACTACAGCACTGGCTGAATCCTGTGGCCCCATCGCTTTCTCTTATACACACAAAGATTAATTTTTTGTTTAAAATGGAGTGGTTGGAAGCTCAGACAAACAAGGAGAGGTTATCGAGCAAATTTTTGAACATATGGTCTCTTTTTATTCCGTCGCTTCCTTTGGAAACCAGAGAGAAACTACGTACCCAATTTGAAAATACGCAATGGTATCTGTTACAACGGATAAGTGGTCACTCACCAATTCCATAATTCAATTGTTAAAGATGTGTACACAGATGTTATGGGGGAGGGTTTAGGGTGGGTTCCTAAGATAGGATTTGTTGATGGGATTACTATTATTGTATAACCGTTTTGTTATATGTTGGAAAATTTAATAAACAGAATTAAAAAAAAGTAGTTAAAGGTCTTAGAGGTAACATTGGAAATAGTAGAAACAATCTGGAAAGGAGTGGGAACAGTCTGTGTAAGTTGGTTCTCTGGAGATGGAGACTGGAACAAGACAAAAAGGTTTAGACACAAAACTTTAATAATGAGTGAGAGGTCTATGTGGCTTTAAGTAGGCCCAAACAGGAAACAAGATGGCTTCCACAATTTCAACATTGGGTTATTGCAAAAATGCCATGGCAGCCTCCAGTAGTAAGAAGTAGAAATGAAGTACAATTTCCCAAAATGAATATTAGCACTAGTAGACAATCCGAAGGACAGCAGAATCTTGACATTCCTGCCACCTTTAAACAGTGGCCTCTGGACAATGCTTGACTTGGTTTATCTGTGTAATGCTAGCCGCTACTCAATGAGAGACCGTGAGGCAGAAAAGTCAGACATTCCGGGGTCAATACCAAAAGACAAAAGCATAAGTCAGGGCACAGTCCAGGGTCAATAACAAGAGATAGCAGATCAAAGCCAAATGACAAGACAAAGGGATAGTCAGAACACTGTCCAAAGGATCAGGCAGCAGAATATCAGAATAATAAAATCAGGCGAACACTCACCAGGAATAACAAACTAAGTCTGGCAAGGATCAGGGGCAGACAGCTCTGTTAAATATATTACCCGAAAAAAGTATTAAAAAAATATAATAAATAATACATTCACTTTTATTAATAATTATACAATCATGATTACACAATCACAATCATGATTACATTAGCCAGATGGCTAATGAATGTGGATATGGTCCACTCGAAGACCTTTAACAAAAAAGTTTTGGGTCTTTTCTTTAATTGACAATGTTTTTTTTTAGGTATAGGGGACTTGGGGTGAATTGCCTTTTTATAATGTTTTCAATGTCTGAATCTGATTCCATCTTTGTAGGACTCTTTGGAAGCAGAAGCTGGATTGCGTCGGTCATAGTAGGTACATTGAGGACTTCAGTGAGACTTGGTCCTGGTAGCAATGTGTGTTCTGCAAGCAGGACACTTTATTAATGGAGGAAGATTTGGACTCTTTATTGGATATTCTATTATTTTCTACAATTATATCACGCATGAACCTAATCCTTGGTAACGTGTTTTGTCACATTCATCACTTGTAGGGAATATGGAATCTGTTTTTATCTTGTAAATTCTAGGAATGATTTTTTTTATCCATGTATAAAAATATTTTGCTCTTACATATCTCATACACATTATCATGATACTTTTTTAATTTACCTATTACTGTTTTCCTTCTATTACTGTTTGTAGAAAAAAATCATGTCATAGGTTGTGCAAAAAAAATGTAGACTATACTTACAGTTATATGAAAAAGTTTGGGCACCCCTATTAATCTTAAGCTTAATGTTTTATAAAAATGTTTTTGTTTTTTTTTTGCAACAGCTATTTCAGTTTCATAGATCTAATAACTGTTGGGCACAGTAATGTTTCTGCCTTGAAATGAGGTTTATTGTACTAACAGAAAATGTGCAATCTGCATTCAAACAAAGTTTGACAGGTGCATAAGTATGGGCACCCCACCAGAAAAGTGACATTAATATTTAGTAGATCCTCCTTTTGCAAAAATAACAGCCTCTAGTTGCTTGCTGTAGCTTTTAATGAGTTCCTGGATCCTGGATGAAGGTATTTTTGACCATTCCTCTTTACAACACAATTCCAGTTCAGTTAAGTTTGATGGTCGCTGAGCATGGACAGCCCTCTTCAAATGATCCCACAGATGTTCAATGATATTCAGGTCTGGGGACTGGGATGGCCATTCCAGAACAGTGTAATTGTTCCTCTGCATGAATGCCTGAGTAGATTTGGAGCGGTGTTTTGGATCATTGTCTTGCTGAAAGATCCATCCCCTGCATAACTTCAACTTTGTCACTGATTCATGAACATTATTGTCAAGAATCTGCTGATACTGAGAGAAATCCATGCGTCCCTCAACTTTAACAAGATTCCCAGTGCCGGCATTGGCCACACAGCCCCAAAGCATGATGGAACCTCCACCAAATTTTACTGTGGGTAGGAAGTGTTTTTCTTGGAATGCTGTGTTTTTTGGCTGCCATGCATAACCCCTTTTTGTATGACCAAACAACTCAATCTTGGTTTCATCAGTCCACAGGACCTTCTTCCAAAAAGAAATTGGCTTCTCCAAATGTGCTTTTGCATACCTCAGCCGACTCTGTTTGTGGCGTGCTTGCAGAAACGGCTTCTTTCGTATCACTCTCCCATACAGCATCTTCTTGTGCAAAGTGCGTTGTATAGTTGACCGATGCACAGTGACACCATCTGCAGCAAGTTGATGCTGCAGCTCTCTGGAGGTGGTTTGAGGATTGTCCTTGACTGATCTCACCATTTTTCTTCTCTGCATTTCAGTTGTTTTTCTTGGTCTGCCACTTCTGGCCTTAACAAGAACTGTACCTGTGTGCTTTCATTTCCTTACTATGTTCCTCACAGTGGAAATTGACAGTTTAAATCTCTGAGACAGCTTTTTCTATCCTTCCCCTGAACAACTATGTTGAATAATCTTTGTTTTCAGATAATTAGACAGTTGTTTTGAGGAGCCCATGATGCCACTCTTCAGAGGAGATTCAAACAGGAGAACAACTTGCAAGTGGCCACTTTAAGTATCTTTTCTCATGATTGCATACACCTGGCTATGAAGTTCAAAGCTCAATGAGGTTAGAAAACCAAAAAAAGTGCTTTAGTAAGTCAGTAAAAAGTAGGTAGGAGTATTTAAAACAAGAAAATGATAAGGGTGCCCATACTTATGCACCTGTTAAATAATGTTTAAATGCAGATTGCACATTTTTGGTTAGTACAATAAACCTCATTTCAAGGCAGAAACATTACCGTGTCCAATAGTTATTAGATATATGAAACTGTAATAGCTGTTGCAAAAAAAAACATTTTCATAAAACATTAAGCTTAAGATTAATAGGGGTGCCCAAACTTTTTCATATAACTGTATGTATACAGTCATGGCCAAAGGTTTGGACAGTCACAAATTTTGGTTTTCACAAAGTTGTCTGCTTCAGATTTTATAGTGGCAATGTTCATAAAGTCTTCATTTTTATGAAGAGTGATTACATGAGTTGCAAATATTTGCAAAGTAGTTGCTTGCCATGAAAATTAACTTAATCGCAGAAAAATCATTTCCACTATATTTCAGCCTTGTCACAAAATGTCATGCTGATTGAATTATAAAATCAGACTCTTTGCTTTAAAAAGGGACTGAAAGTTGAAATCATTGTGTTACTATTCTGGTGGAGGACGCCTGGAATCCAATAGCTGAATTGAAGGAATACATCAAGAAGTAGTTAAAGGGGATTTCCGGGAGGCGGAGCCTTGGAATGGCCGCCTTTTAGATGAGCTCCTGGATCGCGGGCTCTTTATGAAATCAAACCCCCGACTTTCAGCTAACCCAGCGCCAGGATAAGGTCCGGACAAGGATCGGCACCGTTGACCCAGCTCTCCGGCTGCCCCGGAGGCACAAGGCGCAAGCAGCGCCGAAGAAAAGCCGCGCACAGAGAAGCCTCCGCAGCGGGAACCCGCGACGGCGGGAGAAACACAGGGACATACCCGCCGAGCTCTCACTCAGCTTACCGGCCAGGTGCGACACGACGGTGAGTAGCTCCGACAGGATCGAGGGTTACTCCCGGCTAGACAAGCGGTAAGAGCGGTGCAGGAGAGGGGAAGGCAGGAGGCGGAGTCAGACCGGCGCCATTTTACAATCCCACGTGTTGGGCTCCAGGTCACCGCACAGCGCTGCAGCTCGGTGTGCTAGGCATCAGCACATCACTCCTGAGCCATCCTAGCAGCGCAGCCCCTTCAAATCATACACCGCTGACTCCCTATACACAGGCTGCAGGCTGACCACTATCTGGAATAAAGAGGATCCCACACAGCACCTATGAGCAGCTGAAGTGGGGAGAGGAGAAAGAGGGCAGCACTGATTTATATGACCCTACAATTTAGCAACTAGATGTAAACGGCACTTATCAAAACATCGCTGACTCCTTTATTTAATATAACAGACTCTCATTTCATCTCATTATGGATAAATACATGGGCAAAATTCTCAAACCTGGCAGAAGCTCCTTGCGCAACCAGGCAAGCGCATCTCCAACTCTACAAACTTCTGAGATTAATAGTGAGAACACACAATCAATAGCAGATGCCATTTTGGACCGGTTGACGCCCGTAAATGATAGCCGTCTGGCAGCCTTCCAGTCTTCTTTAGATTCGATTCTGTCACAAGTCAATGCCCAGGGAGTGCGCATAGCAGAAGCAGAACAGAGAATCTCAGATTTAGAAGACTCCACTAAGGCTCTCAAGGACAAACTGACTAATAAAGAAAAAGACATTTCAGACCTCCTTGATAAGGTGGATGATCTTGAGAACAGATCCCGCCGCAACAATCTGAGACTCATAGGCATACCTGAATCTGTCTCCTCATCAGAATTGATTAAACTAACTTGAGTATGGCTTCCGAAGTCTCTTTTCATCTCACTACCATCAGGTGCGTTGGCCATAGAGAGAGCCCACATGTTTGGGACCTTTCAGGGATGGAGACGGAGGCAGACCAAGACCAGTCATTTTCAAAGTCCTTGACTTTCAAGATAAAACCCGCATCCTATCAGCTTACAGGAAACAACGATACCTGTTATATGACAATCATAAGTTACTTTTGTTCCAGGATTACTCGGCTACTATGGCAGCTAAACGCAAAGCTTTCAACCCTGCCTGCAAAATTCTCGTGGAAAATAACATCCGTTTCAGTTTGCAATACCCTTCAATTCTGTGATTCAACTCGGCGGGGAAAAACTGGGCCTTCAATGACCCAAATAAGGCTTTGGAGTTTCTCCGTGGAGAGATCCAACCACCTGCTAACTCTAGCCCTACTTGAACGATGTGATCTACCATGATTCTTTCATCGTCGGCGATGTTGAGTTTATGATGCTGTTCCTTTGCCCATTGAGTGGCATGTCTTTATTCTATAAGATGCTCATTTTACAGTTGAGCTTTCTGATGATAGTTAAAAAAGTTAACTGGGTGGGGGGGAGGGGGAGGGACTACTGTGTGGGCATCCATTCTGTTTCTGCAAGGCGAGGTCTCCCGCTTACTCGCTGGGATGGGCGGGGATCTCATTTAGAGTATTCACATGTTGGACAATTGTTTAATCGTACAGGTGTGGGTTGATGACTAGTCAAGATTTTGTTAAAGACACCACTATCCGTTCGCTACAACGGTGCTCATGGAATGTAAATGGGCTGAACTCTCCAATTAAGAGAAAAAAGGTTTTGAATTTTTTACATAAACAAAATTTCCATATTATCTTTATACAGGAGACACATTGGATAAAAAACAACCACCCATCTTTGCTTAGTAGGAAATACACACTCTGCGCAGAGGCATCTTACTGCAAAAAACAACAAGGTGTGGCTATATTAATCTACAATGACCTTAAGTATGAGGTTATTGATACCTTAGAAGATCCACAGGGCAGATTTCTTTTAGTCAGGATTGTAATTGAGGGAATAAACTATAGTCTAATTAATATTTATGTTCCGAACACACCAGATCCACAGTTCCAAGTCAAAATACTGGAGGGAATGGCGGGGTGGGATACATCTAGGGTGATTATGGGTGGCGACTTTAACGAGGTGGCTGATGCCTCTATGGATAGATCTGGTTCGACAGTCACCCGTAGACTAGCATTAGGAAACAGCATTCAATCACTTTCAAAACATCTAGATCTAGTGGATATTTGGAGACTGCAACACCCTCTGGAAAGAGATTACTCCCATTACTCCCACGTACATGACTCCCACGCCAGGATAGACTGCTGGCTCCTACACTCTTCACTACTCCCCACACTAATTCAAACGGACATACTCAACATCCATATCTCAGACCATGCTCCAGTGACATTTGAATCTAGATTGACATCCCCAATACATCAGGAGAGGGGGTGGCGTTTTCCCTCCCATCTTTATCAATCAGATGACTTTAAGAAACATTTGCAAACGTCATGGGAAGTTTATAAACAGGATAATCACATTCATTGGAATGACTCAGTTGTTTTGGATGGCATCAAAAGCAGTAATAAGAGGTCAGATTATCTCCTATGTTAGTCATAAAAAGAAAGAACTTATGAAAAGAATCGTAGATACACAAAATTCGCTGACCCAGGCCTACAAGGTATTTAAGTCCAATAATAACCCACTAACAAAAACACAGTTCTTAGAGGCCAGAGAGAAGGCCAGAGAGAAGGCCGATGCTTTGGCACCTGAGAGGGCCATGTTAAATCGAGATTATCAGAAACACAAATTTTACAAATGGGGCAATAAACCAGTTAGGGTCCTGGCTTCACTTACAAAGCCTTATAGGAAGAGAGCAAAGATACACAAAATACAGCACCGCAACGGACATCAAATAACTAATGACGCAGAAATAGTGGAATAATTTAGACTTTTTTTCAGTGAATTATATAAAGCAGAATCTAAGGGGAGTGAAGAAAGGGAGAATTTCCTCAAAAGTCACTTAGCACCAACACTAACTGAGGACGAGAAGGAGGCAATCAACGCCCCCATATCCACTACTGAAATTTTACAGGTTATTAATAATCTCAAAATTTCCAAGGCACTGGGCCCGGACGGGTTCAGCAATGAACAATCATAAGATTCTAGGACCTAGTTTGGCACCTCACCTCTGTGAATTGTATAATGACGTGGTTAGGGAGGGGCATCTCCCAGACCGTTTTAACGAGGCGGTAGTCATAGTACTTCCAAAGCCGGGCAAAGATCATATGCAGGTGGAAGGATACAGGCCAATATCTTTACTTAACTCCGACTTTAAGATATTTACAAACATTTTGGCTGACAGACTCCAAAGGATTATCCCTAACTTAATTTCACCACAACAAACCGGATTTGTTCACGGGAAATCTATTACTTACAATATTAGAACAGCCCTGGGAGTCATATCTTATTGTAGAGCACAAAAACATACGAAATCAATCGTGGTCAGCCTGGATGCCGATAAGGCATTCGACAGAGTGGCATGAGACTATCTGCATGACCTACTAGCATTTCGAAATTTTGGCCCCTGGTTTTGTGAGGCTTTAAAAAAATATACAAAAATCCGATGTCTAGGTTGTCTGTGAATAACATTCTATCTAAACCGTTCGAAATTCAACAGGGAACTCGCCAGGGATGTCCTTTGTCCCCTCTGCTATTTAATTTGGCATTGGACCCGCTTCTGAAAACATTACAGAATGAAGAAGCTTTTGAGGGGGTTGGGGTGGGAACAAACTTCGTGAAACTTTCAGCCTTTGCAGATGACATTCTTTTATTTATCGCCAATCCAGCCCGAGCAATTCCGGCTATTATGAAAATTCTAAAGGACTTTGGCTCGTGCTCGGGCTTCAAAGTCAACTATAGCAAATCAGAGGCCCTGGCAATTTTTAGAACTGGTAGGCTGCAGGATCCAATGTTCCCATTTCACTGGAGCCAGGGGTCTATCAAATATTTAGGGATATGGTTAACAGCAGATATGTCTAAATTGTACACAGCCAACTATAAATCACTGATATCTTCAATAATTAATCTCCTTCACTCATGGAAACATTTCACACTATCATTTTCAGGTAGATGTCATTTAATCAAGATGATAGTATTCCCTAAACTGTTATATGCCTTTCAGACTCTGCCTCTTCTGCGGTCCAAGACAGATCTTAACTTACTTAACTCCAGGTTTCGAAGGTTTATCTGCGGGGTGGGAGGTAGGACACGTATTGGCCTTGTAAAACTGCAGGCGACTAAGAAAGACGGTGGAATAAATTTTTCAGACATAGGTAGATACAACCTGGCTGCTAACTTCAGATTTGCCATTGACTGGATAAGGGGCATCTCTCATTTTGCTAACGTGAGCTTAGAACAACAGATGAGTCCACATATCTCGCTGGCGGCATTGCTACATTTAAGGGGGGAGGAGATTCCGGCAGAAATACAAGAATACCCAACTTTATGGCAGACAGTGCTGACTTGGAGAAGATGTAGGAGACTTTGTGGGTTGAATGCTGGGATCTCCCCATTTCAGCCTTTTCTTAATAATCCAAGATTTTTGGGGGGCAAGGCTCCGTCAATATACTCAGAGATGCAGACAGGCAATAGATTTGCTAGACCTTAATTTTTCTTTGTCTTCTTTTGAATCTGCCTCGCTCCGTTTCCCATCATTTGGCAACAATCCTTTCCTATTTCTTCAAGCGTGCAGTCTAGTTCAAAAATGCCTTCTTACTGGGGGGGAAGAGGGTGGGAGGACCAAACTGGATGGCCTTATTAGAAACGCAGGGTCCCAACCAACATCTATAAGTACTATTTACTCAGTAATAAGAAGGAAATGGTCGTGGGAAGGTTTGACCACAGGAGTCGCAAGGTGGTCGGGGGATCTCACGGGTTTCCAGGTGGGAGATCTCCTGGAGGCAACCACAACACAGAGGAAATTTATTACATATAGTAGCTACACTGACATGGCCCTTTTGATTTTACATAGAGCCTACATCACTCCTTACTTACAGTCTAGAATGACTTCCTCAAATGTATACTTATGCTCAAAATGCAAATCACCCAACATCGATATTTTCCATCATCTATGGAGTTGTTCAAAGATCCGCGATCTATGGGACAACGTACATTCTGAGCTGCAGAGACTGTGCGGGATCAGCTTTACACTTACGCCGCAATGGGCCATCTTTAACATTTTAGATGATGCAGATCATAATTGGCCTAAACACATTAAGGCAACTTTAGTGATTTGGGCCTCGGCTACTAGAAAAAGCATACTACAGCACTGGCTGAATCCTGTGGCCCCATCGCTTTCTCTTATACACACAAAGATTAAAATGGAGTGGTTGGAAGCTCAGACAAACAAGGAGAGGTTATCGAGCAAATTTTTGAACATATGGTCTCTTTTTATTCCGTCGCTTCCTTTGGAAACCAGAGAGAAACTACGTACCCAATTTGAAAATACGCAATGGTATCTGTTACAACGGATAAGTGGTCACTCACCAATTCCATAATTCAATTGTTAAAGATGTGTACACAGATGTTATGGGGGAGGGTTTAGGGTGGGTTCCTAAGATAGGATTTGTTGATGGGATTACTATTATTGTATAACCGTTTTGTTATATGTTGGAAAATTTAATAAACAGAATTAAAAAAAAGTAGTTAAAGGTCTTAGAGGTAACATTGGAAATAGTAGAAACAATCTGGAAAGGAGTGGGAACAGTCTGTGTAAGTTGGTTCTCTGGAGATGGAGACTGGAACAAGACAAAAGGTTTAGACACAAAACTTTAATAATGAGTGAGAGGTCTATGTGGCTTTAAGTAGGCCCAAACAGGAAACAAGATGGCTTCCACAATTTCAACATTGGGTTATTGCAAAAATGCCATGGCAGCCTCCAGTAGTAAGAAGTAGAAATGAAGTACAATTTCCCAAAATGAATATTAGCACTAGTAGACAATCCGAAGGACAGCAGAATCTTGACATTCCTGCCACCTTTAAACAGTGGCCTCTGGACAATGCTTGACTTGGTTTATCTGTGTAATGCTAGCCGCTACTCAATGAGAGAACGTGAGGCAGAAAAGTCAGACATTCCGGGGTCAATACCAAAAGACAAAAGCATAAGTCAGGGCACAGTCCAGGGTCAATAACAAGAGATAGCAGATCAAAGCCAAATGACAAGACAAAGGGATAGTCAGAACACTGTCCAAAGGATCAGGCAGCAGAATATCAGAATAATAAAATCAGGCGAACACTCACCAGGAATAACAAACTAAGTCTGGCAAGGATCAGGGGCAGACAGCTCTGTTAAATATATTACCCGAAAAAAGTATTAAAAAAATATAATAAATAATACATTCACTTTTATTAATAATTATACAATCATGATTACACAAAAAATAAAAAGATATAATAATATTAAGCACATACAGGACACATTTGATGATATAAAAAGAATTTATTAAAATTGATTAAAAATTACAAATTACAATCAACATTGAATATATGAAAAATGTGTAGCAGGGGACAAGGAACATCAGCAACTTATGTATAACAGTTGTTATGTACAGTTGTTATGTATAACAACTGTATCTTGTAGGACATCACCACTATAGAATTATAGTGATAACCGTGAACAAGATTAATTATAACGAAGTGTAAAGAGTGGAATATATCCAGCCCAAAAATATGATCAATCCCAAATTTTTTTTTCCTATTATAATAGTGCAATGCATAAATATATAATGAAAAATATATGGTGAATACCAATATGAATAAAATGTGCACCAAAAAATATTCCATGAACAAGCATAAATTAAAAAACTAATGTCCATACAATGTCAAATAGTAGATATAAAGCTCAATGATTGCTGGTGCAATAGATGCAATATCAATTCATAATACCAACCAGTCTGAAGCTCCACTGTCCCCCGCACACACCACTCAGCTCTGTTAAATAGCTTGGGCAATCTTCAGAATATCGAACACTTGGAGAAAGTCCCGCACCTACCCTTCACAGATTGGACAGCTGAGCTGTAAATCAAAGCACCAACAGCTCAGAACACCCGTCACAGAATTGGACAGCCAAGCTGTCAATCAAAACAATGAAAACTCAGCATGCTCCAGTTTCCAAAGGACAGCATAGCAATCATTTATTGAGCAGAGGAATCGTGACAGCACCCCCTTTTCTAGTGAGGCGCCAGGACCCCCTGTTTTCCCAGGAAACTTGCGATGGTAGGCTCTGACCAGACGATAGTCGTTTACAGCTCGAGCAGGGACCCAGGATCTCTCCTCCAGTCCGTAACCTCTCAAGTGAATGAGGTACTTGAGGGAATTACCGACTTTCCGAGAATCAACAATCTTCTGCACTTCAAACTCCAAACTGTCATTGACAAAAACCGGTGGAGGCAGAGGTGAAGGAGACAAAACGAAAGGGACAATCTCTTTTAGCAGTGATTTATGGAATACATTTGGAATGCAAAAAG
This sequence comes from Ranitomeya imitator, assembly GCF_032444005.1. Classification (NCBI taxonomy): domain Eukaryota; kingdom Metazoa; phylum Chordata; class Amphibia; order Anura; family Dendrobatidae; genus Ranitomeya; species Ranitomeya imitator. The sequence goes on from NC_091283.1 coordinate 668,771,220, forward strand.
ATGGAGGGAGTTTTAATTTGAAAGCCCCCGGGTTAACTACCTCCAAAATCTCATATAGACCAATTAACTTAGGACACAACTTTGCTGATGGCACTTTCATTTTAAGATTTTTGGAAGAAACCCCCAAACTTATTATCACCTATTACCTACTCCTGAATGTTTCCTATTGGCCTTCCATTTCTGGCGACACTGCCCACCCCAATATACATCTCTGAACCTCCCTCCAGACAACCCCCAGCTTTTGTATGGCAACCTCTATTGCCGGAAAACCAGAACTCATCCTTGAGAATTCACCAAAATGAGGATGAAAAACATAATTATAAAAAAGGGAGTTTCCAATGGACTGGTTAACTGGACTGTTAAAGGCCAGTTCTCATGCTGAGTCACAATAGAACATCTTAAAATTTTTGCCAATGACTGATTTGTCCTCTGTGTCTGGATGGTAAGCAGAGGAAAACGACAGGTAAGTCCCCAATCTTTTTCAAAAGCTCTCCAGAATTTGGAGACAAACTGCACTTCCCCTATCGGATACAGTGTTCAAAGGAATGCCATGCAATCTCACCACATGATTGATAACCTGGAAAACTTCTCAGCTTTAGATAACCCCGATAACAGAACAAAGTGGGCTCGTTTACTGAATCAGTCAACCAACCAAATAACAGTTTTCCCACTAGACAAAGGCAAATCCATAATGAAATTCATGGGCAAATTAGTCCACGGTCTTTCTGGAATAGGCATTGGAGACAATTTCCCCATTTATGACAAACTGTAGCGTGTGCACAAACCTCACCAGTTGATACAAAACCTTTAATTATTACGTCTGCGCGATCACTGCTAGGTGTCAGCTGATTCTGACAGCTGACACATGGCACTAAATGCCAGATGTGGTCACGCACCACTCCCGACAGTTTAACCCCCAAAATGCTGCAATGGAATGAGATTATAATAAACCAACTTTCCCATATAAGAATATCAAGGGAAACAAGGAGGCTAGAGCAAAAATAATCAATTAAATAAAAATATATTTATTTAATAGGAAATATAAAAACACAATAAACATAAACAAAGGGACCTCTAGGTGAGACAGCTGGGAGCAACATCAAGATCAGAGAACAATTACTGTAAAAAAGTACAAGACTAGCGGTACCAAATAACCAAAAAAGACCCTGAAGTCTCCTAGTAGGAAGCTATAAACAGTAAAAAGAGCCAAGTGGGAAAAGTATAATGGAAACAAAGTTCCTACAAAATGACACTGGCTTATAAACGTATACAATAGATTATAAATGCTACCGGAGACTAGAATAAGGTGCACAATGCTAAGGGTCCTGGACCGTGCCTGCTATAATCACTGAAAGTAAACTTACATGAATGTAAACTCCAACCCGAGGGTGCTCCACAGTGACCCCGACAGCGCCGTTTCGCCTGACCGGCTTACGCCCCACGGAGACCTCGTGGCGTGCTGTGGCGTCCCGATCGTTGCCATGGTGACCTCATATTATTATAACGACATCCGGGTCACCAGAGCTAGGAAACTTGCTGATCATGCACAGTGCATGATCAGAAAGTTTCTCTGTCAGGGCAGAGATGACAGTTTCTACAGCATAAGGGATGCTGCTGCATCCCCATGCTGTAGAAGCGATCAGCCTGCAAAAAATGGTAGTCGCATAGTGGGACGAAGTAAAAAAGTTAAAAAAAGTAATTTTTTTTAATAATTGTAAAAACGTAAAAAAAATAATAAAAATATATTGTACCTATAAACAAATATTTGAGAGAAAAAAATATAAATAAGTGTACACATATTTGGTTATCGTCGCATCCTCAAAGACCTGACCTATAAAACTGTTCTACTAGTTAACCCCTTTAGTGAACACCATAACAAAATAAATGAAAAACAAGGCAAAAAACAATGCTTTATCATCATCACTCCGAACAAAAAGTGGAATGAAATGCAATCAATAAGACAGCTATAAATAAATATGGTACCGCTGAAAATGACATCTTGTCCCGCAAAAAAACAAGCCAAATACAGCTCCATCAGTGGAAAAATAAAAAAGTTATAGCTCTCAGAATAAAGCGATGCAAAATAATTATTTTGTCTATTAAATAATTTTTATTGTGTAAAAGCGCCAAAACATAGACATACAGTACAGACCAAAAGTTTGGACACACCTTCTCATTTAAAGATTTTTCTGTATTTTCATGACTATGAAAATTGTACATTCCCACTGAAGGCATCAAAACTATGAATTAACACATGTGGAATTATATACTTAACAAAAAAGTGTGAAACAACTGAAAATATGTCTTATATTCTAGGTTCTTCAAAGTATCCACCTTTTGCTTTGATGACTGCTTTGCACACTCTTGGCATTCTCGTGAAGAAATGGCATTCTCCGGAAATGGTTTTCACTTTACAGGTGTGCCCTGTCGGGTTTAAGAAGTGAGATTTCTTGCCTTATAAATAAGGTTGGGATCATCAGTTGTGTTGAGCAGAAGTCCATACACAGCTGATAGTCCTACTGAATAGACTGTTAGAATCTGTATTATGGCAAGAAAAAAGCAGCTAAGTAAAGAAAAACGAGTGGCCATCATTATTACTTTAAGAAATGAAGGTCAGTCAGTCCGAAAAATTGGGAAAACTTTGAAAGTGTCCCCAAGTGCAGTTGCAAAAACCATTAAGCGCTACAAAGAAACTGTCTCACATGAGGACCGTCCCAGGAAAGAAAGACCAAGAGTCACCTCTGCTTCTGAGGATAAGTTTATCCGAGTCACCAGCCTCAGAAATTGCAGGTTAACAGCAGCTCAGATTTGAGACCACGTCAATGCCACACAGAGCTCTAGCAGCAGACACATCTCTACAACAACTGTTAAGTCCTCTTTGTGCAGCAGGCTTTCATGGTAAAATAGCTGCTAGGAAACCATTGCTAAGGACAAGCAACAAGCAGAAGAGACTTGGAATGGACAAGGAATGGACATTAGACCAGTGAAAATCTGTGTTTTGGTCTGATTAGTCCAAATTTGAGATCTTTTGTTCCGATTACCATGTCTTTGTGCAACGCAGAAAAGGTGAACGGATGGACTCAACATGCCTGGTTCCCACCGTGAAGCATGGAGGAGGAGGTGGGATGGTGTGGGGGTGCTTTGCTGGTGACACTGTTGGGGATTTATTCAAAATTGAAGGCATACTGAACCAGCATGGCTACCACAGCATCTTGCAGTGGAATGCTATTCCATCCGGTTTGCGTTTAGTTGGACCATTATTTTTTTTCCACAGGACAGTGACTCCAAACACACCTCCAGGCTGTGTAAGGGCTATTTGACCAAGAAGGAGAGTGATGGGGTGCTAGGCCAGATGAGCTGGCCTCCACAGTCACCAGATCTGAACCCAATCGAGATGGTTTGGGGTGAGCAGGACCACAGAGTGAAGGCAAAAGGGCCAACAAGTGCTAAGCATCTCTGGGAACTCCAAGATTGTTGGAAGACCATTTCCGGTGACTACCTCTTGAAGCTCATCAAGAGAATGCCAAGAGTGTGCAAAGCAATCATCAAAGCAAAAGGTGGCTGTTATGCAGTTCAAGCTAGGAAACTACAAAGGATGAAACTACAAAGGGTGAACCCACTGGACCGCAACAGTGAACCTCACCAGGGCGAGGGGATCAGGTGGACCACCCCTATACAGGGAGTGTTGGGAACAGGCCCAGGGGAGACTACTGCAATGGTATCTGGTACACAAAGAAAGAGAACGGGACTAACAGAGGGAGGCAAGAGAATGGCTAGGCAGAGACGCAGGGGAAACATGAATGGAGTTTGAGACGCAAAGCTGTTATAGCAATGAGATGGGAGTCCAAGGGTAGGTGGGAAACAAACCAGTAGACAAGGAGAAGATACCAGCAGGGAGGCAACGCAGACACATGGATACTCTGATGAAACGGAGACACAGGCAGACCGGAGCTGGAAGGAAACAAAGATAAGGACAATGGTCAGTCAGAAGCAGGCTAGCTAAGGAAAACCGGAACGGAGGGCTAGCTGCAGACAGAACAAAGTGGAACACGGAGGCAAGAGTCACTTGTGAGAAACATGATAATCAGGCACCGCCAAACGGCAGAGGCGGCCTGATATGCAGAGCGGCAGCGTACCTTCCGGGTCAGGGTCCTCCAGAGGCATAGAGAGGTGCGGAATGAGCGGCTGAATCAAAGAGCGCTGTGTGCGTGTGCGCAGTGGGACCTGGTGTGCGCGCGCGCCCGAGGAGGAACAGAAGACGGACGAACGAGCAGAGGAGCGGAAGCAGGAAAAGGAACAGAGGTGAGCTGGGATGCCGTAGGATGGTAAGTATGAGGAGGCACCCGGGAGAGCGGCAGTGGCAGCGGTGACATAACAGTGGCTACTTTGAAGAACCTAGAATATAAGACATATTTTCAGCTGTTTCACACTTACAGTATTTGCTAATTATATAATTCCACATGTGTTAATTCATAGTTTTGATGCCTTCAGTATGAATTTACAATTTTCATGGTCATGAAAATATAGAAACATCTTTAAATGAGAAGGTGTGTCCAAACTTTTGGTCTGTACTGTATGCGGGGTATCGCTGTAATCATACTGACTTGAAGAATAAAACTGTCTTATCAAGTTTAGCACACATGGAACGGCATTACCTCCCCCACCAAAAAAAAAAACCTGAATTGCTGGTTTTTGTTCATTCTGCCTCCCAAAAATCGGAATAGAAAGCGATCAAAAAATGTCATGTGCCCGAAAATAGTACCAATAAAAACATCAAATGGTCCCGCAAAAAACAAGCCATCACATGTGGAAGAATTATAGCTCTCAAAATATGACGATGCAAAAACTATTTTTTGCAATAAAAAGTGTGTTTTAGTGTGTGACAGCGGCCAAACATAAAAACCCGGTGTACAGTAAATCAGGTTTCGCTATAATTACATCGATCCAAAGAATAAAGTTGCCTAATCACTTATACCGCACGAGGAATAGGGTAAATATTAAATACTAGATGGCAGCCCGATTCTAAAGAATCGGGAGTCTAGAATCCATATATACTTTATTTATTCAAATGTAAGAATAATACAATTAATAAATAATAGTAAGAAAGAACAAAAATAATAGGCAGTATATGGAGAAAACACCAAACAAAAGTTCAAAATTGGTGTGAAAATGTCACTGAACCACTTCACAACTAAATATATATAGTTTTGGTAAATGGTATTATCATTTTTTTGACGAAATTCGGCAGGAGCTTGAAGAGCAACGTCACTGGGCCCGCCTCCACGCAGTAGAAACTTGCTGTGAGGTAAAAATTCAAAAATCACACCAAAATGGCGGGCGGAGTGTGTCACAGTACGGCACGTTTCTGATTGGTCGCTCGCAGCAGGCGGCAACCAATCAGACACTGGACACTGTTGACGTCACTTATCTCCGGACATTAGCTCTGGACATTAGCTCCGGACAAAGCCACGGAAGTTGGCACAAATTGCAGGAAGTAGTATTCTAGGCAATTATATATTAGAAAACCAATTCTTTACCTGGTGTTGATTTTTTTCATTCTGCCTCCCAAAGATTGCATTAAGGCTCGGTGCATATTTATCTTGCGCTCTGCGCTTGCATTGGGGTTTCCATGTAAATCTCTGAAATACGTGATTCAGACGGAACCTCTGGCGAAAGATTCCCTAAAATAAGGCAGATGGGGGCACTGTGGATGCTGTCTGATCGTTAATCGGCGGTGTCCAACTTTTTAGGATTGCATAAAAGTGACGTCGCCAGCGTTGTGCACTTCATTATAGTGAATAGATCACGTCACTCAGAGATTTAGATGGAAATCCCAAAATTAGTGGTCAGCGTAAAGTGCCGGATAACTGTGATCCAAAACGTTATGTAAAATGTTCCCAGTAAAAGCTTCAACTCAATCCACAAAAAAAAAAGAAGTCCCCGCTCAGGTCTGTCATCTGTTAATGGAAATATAAGGGGCTTCCACATTACTGGTAGTACAAAGGATCTGGAAAAGCGAAATGGCTCTTCATCCGCCTAAAGAAATTCAGCAAATTCTGAGCTCTCAAATCCAAATGCCCCCTTCCTTCTGAACCCCACTGGGTACCTAAACTATATATTATACGTTAGGCATTTCTGAAGCGATGAGAGCCCACCTAACTTACGGGTGCATGCCTCAAGAAGTACGGGCTGGGCATAACGTACTGGTGACCGTAACGTACTGGTCATTACAGTGTACTGGTAACTACAACGGCAGTTTGCAATTTTCACTTGGTAACATTCATTGCTGCTTGTTTCTGAAAAATACCCATGAAGTCAAAATTGTCACTACTCCTGTAAATAAATTCCCCAAGGGGTATAGTTTCCAAAATGGAGTGACTTGAGAGGGGATTCTGCTCTTCTTGCAGTTAGGGGCTCTATATATGGAGTCGGCAAACTGTTCTAGGAAAATCTGCACTACATGAGGTAAATAGCGCTCCATTCCTCCCGAGTCGCTCCGTATGGCTTAGTACTACTGTACAGCCACATATTTGGTATTGCCACGTTCATTAGAAATTGTGGGAGAAATTATGGTGCCATTTTTACCTACTTCTTGTGTAAAAATGTTAAATCTGGGGCTAAAACTAAAGTTGGGTGGTAAAAGTGTAGTTATTTTTTTCACTTCACTGCCTAATGGTATAGAATTCTGTGACACACCTGTGGTATTAGTATGATCACTGCATCCCTAGATGAATTCTTTGAGAGGTGTAGGTTACGGGGTTACTTATGGGGAGCTCTGCTGTTGTGGCACCTCATGGGCTCTCCCAGTGGGTCATGGCACCTGCAAACCATAACAGTAACATCTGCACTATAGTATGGCGCTCCTTGCCTTCTGAGCTTTGCACTGTGCCTGAAATATATCTCCCAATACATGTAGGGTATTGGCGCACTCAGAAAAAAATGAACCACAGTTTGTTGTAAAAAAAAATATTAGCCCTTAGAAAATTTAAATACTTGGGACTAAAAGAACATTTTAGTGGTAAAAATGAAATGTATTCTTCCTTTACCGTTCAGTGGTATTAAATTATATGAGGCACATGTGGTGCACCCCTCGGCATGATCATTGCACCCCTCAATCAATTCATTGGGGAGTGTAGTTTGTAAAATGAGTTCACATATACAGTAGAGGGTTTCTGTTTTTCTGGCACCTCAGGGGATCTGCCAATGTGTCATGGCACCCTTAAACCATTCCAACAAAATTTGACCTGCAATATGGTGCCTCTTCCCTTCTGAGCTTCGCACCAGGCCCAGATTGATTAATCTACCCGGGCGGGCAGATGCCCGCTGGGCCAGAGGCTCTGAGCTTTGAAATGGGTCACTGGCCCTTTAAATCTTCTGCACAGGCCCTGGTGCGAGCATACTCTCTCTGTGCACGTGCTGACCAGGGCTGCGACAGCCTGTGCCAGCTCGTGAGTGTGACCCTCGTCAGTGCGGACAAGCAGGAGAGCGCGCACCCGGGCCTGTGTAGAAGTTTGAAAGGCCCACCGCGGCGTGCACAGTATGCCTGACATGGACAGGACCGGAAACTGGAGGCAGAGCTGCGCTGCTGGGGAGCGACTGAGGTAAGTATGCAAAACTTTTTTTTTCGGTACAAAATGAATTAAATGGGTGAGGAGGAGGAGGAGGAGGAATTCCACATGATGACGGGGGGAAGGAGTAAGGGGGACTGCACATGATGATTTTGGGAGGGAGATTAAAGGGGGACTGAACAAGATGATGGGGGTTAAAGGGGGACTGCACGTGATGTGGGGAGGGGGGTTAAAGGGGGACTGCACATGATGTGGGTGGTTAAAGGGGGACTGCACATGATGATGTGGAGAGGGGGGTTAAAGGGGGACTGCACATGATGTGGGGGGGTTAAAGGGGGACTGCACATGATGTGGGGAGGGGGGTTAAAAGGGGACTGCACATGATGATGGGGAGGGGGGTTAAAGGGAGACTGCACATGATGTGGGGGTTAAAAGGAGATTGCACATGATGATGTGAGGAGGGGGGTTAAAGGGGACTGCATATGATGTGGGGAGGGGGATTATTGGGGGACTGCACATGATGTGGGGAGGGGGGTTAAAGGGTGACTGCACATGATGACGTGGAGAGGGAGTTAAAGGGGGACTGCACATGATATGGGGGTAAAGGGGACTGCACATGAAGTGGGATGTAAAAGAGACTGCACATGATGATGTGGGGAGGGTGTTAAAATGAACTGAAAAGTATGACATGGGGTAAAGGGACTGCACATGAAGAAGTGGGGGTTAAAGGGGGACTGCACATGAAGTGGGGGTAAAGGGGTCTGCACACGATGATGTGGGGTGTAAAGGGGACTGGACATGATGATGTGGGGGTTAAAGGGGGACTGCACATGATTATGTGGGGAGGGGGTTAAAGGGGGACTGCACATGATGATGTGGGGAGGGGGTTAAAGGGGGACTGCACATGATGATGTGGGGAGGGGATTAAATGGGGACTGCACATGATGACGGTGGGAGGGGGTTAAAGGGGGACTGCACATGATGTGGGGAGCGGGTTTAAAGGAGGGCTGCACATGATGATGGAGGAAGGAGTAAGGGGGACTGCACATGATGTGGGGAGGGGGTTTAAAGGGGAACTGCACATGATGATGTGGGGAGGGGGGTTAAAGGGGGACTGCACATGATGATGTGGGGGGTTAAAGGGGGACTGCACATGATGTGGGGAGGGGTGTTAAAGGGGGACTGCACATGATGATGGGGAAATAGAAAGGGGGACTGCACATGATGATGTGGGGGGTTGAAGGGGGACTGCACATGATGTGGGGAGGGGGGTTAAAGGGGAACTGCACATGATGATAGGCGAAGGAGAAAGGGGGACTGCACATGATGATGTGGGGGGTTAAAGGGGGACTGCACATGATGTGGGGAGGTTAAAGGGGGACTGCACATGATGATGTGGCGAGGGGGGTTAAAGGGGGACTGCACATGATGATGTGGGGGTTAAAGGGGGACTGCACATGATGATGTGGTGAGGGGGTTAAAAGGGGCTGCACATGATGGAGGAAGGAGTAAGTGGGACTGCACATGATGTGTGAGATTAAAGGGGGACTGCACATGATGATGTGGGGAGGGGGGGTTAAAGGGGAACTGCACATGATGATGTGGTGAGGGGGTTAAAAGGGGCTGCACATGATGATGTGGGGTATAAAGGGGGACTGCACATGATGATGTGGGGACGGGGGTTAAAGGGGGACTGCACATGATGATGGGGAAGGAGAAAGGGGAACTGCACATGATGATGTGGATGGTTAAAGGGGACTGCACATGATGTGGGGAGGTTAAAGGGGGGATGTGGGGAGGTTAAAGGGGGGATGTGGGGAGGGGGATTATTGGGGGACTGCACATGATGTGGGGAGGGGGGTTAAAGGGTGACTGCACATGATGACATGGAGAGGGAGTTAAAGGGAGACTGCACATGATATGGGGGTAAAGGGGACTGCACATGAAGTGGGGTGTAAAGGGGACTGCACATGATGATGTGGGGAGGGTGTTAAAATGAACTGAAAAGTATGACATGGGGTAAAGGGACTGCACATGAAGAAGTGGGGGTTAAAGGGGGACTGCACATGAAGTGGGGGTAAAGGGGTCTGCACATGATGAAGCGGGGTGTAAAGGGGACTGGACATGATGATGTGGGGGGGTTAAAGGGGGACTGCACATGATGATGTGGGGAGGGGGTTAAAGGGGGACTGCACATGATGATGTGGGGAGGGGATTAAATGGGGAATGCACATGATGACAGTGGGAGGGGGTTAAAGGGGGACTGCACATGATGTGGGGAGCGGGTTTAAAGGAGGGCTGCACATGATGATGGAGGAAGGAGTAAGGGGGACTGCACATGATGTGGCGAGGGGGGTTAAAGGGGAACTGCACATGATGTGGGGAGGGGGGTTAAAGGGGGACTGCACATGATGATGTGGGGGGTTAAAGGGGGACTGCACATGATGTGGGGAGGGGGGTTAAAGGGGGACTGCACATGATGATGGGGAAGGAGAAAGGGGGACTGCACATGATGATGTGGGGGGTTAAAGGGGGACTGCACATGATGTGGGGAGGGAGGTTAAAGGGGGACTGCACATGATGGGGGAAGGAGAAAGGGGGACTGTACATGATGATGTGGGGGGTTAAAGGGGGACTGCACATGATGTGGGGAGGTTAAAGTAGGACTGCACATGATGATGTGGGGAGGGGGGTTAAAGGGGGACTGCACATGATGTGGGGAGGGAGGTTAAAGGGGGACTGCACATGATGATGTGGAGAGGGGGGTTAAAGTGTAACTGCACATGATGACGTGGAGAGGCAGTTAAAGGGGGTCTGCACATGATGCAGGGGTTAAAAATAACTGCAAAAGATGACATGGGTAAAGGGGACTGCACTTGATGTGGGGGGTGAAAGGGGGACTGCACATGATGATGTGGGGAGGGTGTTAAAATGAACTGAAAAGTATGACCTGGGGTAAAGGGACTGCATATGAAGAAGTGGGGGTTAAAGGGGGACTGCACATGAAGTGGGGGTAAAGGGGACTGCACATGATGAAGTGGGGTGTAAAGGGGTCTGCACATGATGAAGAGAGGGAAAGGAGACTGCACATGATGAAGTGGGGAAGGGGGACTGCACATGATGTAGTGGGGGGAGGGGACAGGCGACTGTAAATGATGAATTGAGAGTGAGAGAGGAGGGACAGCAATTGAATTGAAGGTGGGGGTGGGGAGAGCAAATGATGATCTGGGGAGAGAGCAAATAATAATAAATTTTGAGGGTGGGGGAGTGAATGATGTATTGAATTTGGGGGTAAAGCTGTTGATAATGAATAGAGGGTGGGAGAGAGAAGACATGACAATGAATTGGGGTAGAAGGGGCATGTAAATATAATGAGTCAGGGGAGCTGGAGGTACATAGTGGAGGGTGTTGAGTATGCAGTGACTGGTAATGAATTGGGGGAAAGAGTACAGGTGCTAATTAATTTATTTATATTTATATATTTATTAGGTGGGGAAAGTGGCTATGTATAGCTAGAAGGGGCTCAGTGCTGGGATATACTTTCTATTTGAAATGGTGGGTTGCATAATAAGTACCATAAAAACACTGGAGTGATGGTTGTTGGAAATGGGCCTCTATACACCTATGTAGATATTGCATTACAAACCAGACGTTTGCCGCTAGAATAGTCATTTACCACATTAACAATGTATAGAGTGTATTTCTGAATCATTTAATGTTAGCTTCAATGGAAAAAACTGTGCTTTTCTTTAAAAAATAAGGAAATTTCTATGTGACCCTTAACTTTTGAACGGTAGTGTATATTAATTGTGGGTACACGTCTCTATTCAGATGTGTAGTGTAGAAGAAAGAGTGCTCTGTAAGTGGTGCTCTAGGTAACTGTGTTATTTTATGCAGAGATGAGCCTTGGCTGGAAGAAGTTATGGAGGTCTGAGCTGCATGAAAAAGAAAAGCAAGGATGAAGGACTTCAGCTAGAGACGTCACTGGTCAGTCAGTGTGTTACCTGTACACTAACACTATACACTGCATACTCTGTACAGAGCTCCTGTGTATAATGTTACCAGTGATCACTGTATTACCTGTACACTGACAGTAAATACAGAGTTCCTGTGTATAATTCACTTAGTATTGTAACATAGTAACATAGTTAGTAAGGCCGAAAAAAGACATTTGTTCATCTAGTTCAGCCTATATTCCATCATAATAAATCCCCAGATCTACGTCCTTCTACAGAACCTAATAATTGTATGATACAATATTGTTCTGCTTCAGCTAGACATCCAGGCCTCTCTTGAACCCCTAGACTGAGTTCGCCATCACCACCTCCTCAGGCAAGCAATTCCAGATTCTCACTACCCTAACAGTAAAGAATTCTCTTCTATGTTGGTGGAAAAACCTTCTCTCCTCCAGACACAAAGAATGCCCCCTTGTGCCCGTCACCTTCCTTGGTATAAACAGATCCTCAGCGAGATATTTGTATTGTCCCCTTATATAATTATACATGGTTATTAGATCGCCCCTCAGTCGTCTTTTTTCTAGACTAAATAATCCTAATTTCGCTAATCTATCTGGGTATTGTAGTTCTCCCATCCCCTTTATTAATTTTGTTGCCCTCCTTTGTACTCTCTCTAGTTCCATTATATCCTTCCTGAGCACCAGGGTGCCCAAAACTGGACACAGTACTCCATGTGCGGTCTAACTAGGGATTTGTACAGAGGCAGTATAATGCTCTCTTCATGTGTATCCAGACCTCTTTTAATGCACCCCATGATCCTGTTTGCCTTGGCAGCTGCTGCCTGGCACTGTCTGCTCCAGGTAAGTTTATCATTAACTAGGATCCCCAAGTCCTTCTCCCTGTCAGATTTACCCAGTGGTTTCCGGTTCAGTGTGTAATGGTGATATTGATTCCTTCTTCCCATGTGTATAACCTTACATTTATCATTGTTAAACCTCATCTGCCACCTTTCAGCCCAAGTTTCCAACTTATCCAGATCCATCTGTAGCAGAATACTATCTTCTCTTGTATTAACTGCTTTAAATAGTTTTGTATCATCTGCAAATATCGATATTTTACTGTGTAAACCTTCTACCAGATCATTAATGAATATGTTGAAGAGAATAGGTCCCAATACCGACACCTGCGGTACCCCATTGGTCACAGCGACCCAGTTAGAGACTATACCATTTATAACCACCCTCTGCTTTCTATCACTAAGCCAGTTACTAACCAATTTACACACATTTTCCCCCAGACCAAGCATTCTCATTTTGTGTACCAATCTCTTGTGCGGCACGGTATCAAACGCTTTGGAAAAATCGAGATATACCACGTCCAATGACTCACCGTGGTCCAACCTATAGCTTACCTCTTCATAAAAACTGATTAGATTGGTTTGACAGGAGCGATTTCTCATAAACCCATGCTGATATGGAGTTAAACAGTTATTCTCATTGAGATAATCCAGAATAACATCCCTCAGAAACCCTTCAAATATTTTACCAACAATAGAGGTTAGACTTACTGGCCTATAATTTCCAGGTTCACTTTTAGAGCCTTTTTTGAATATTGGCACCACATTTGCTATGTGCCAGTCCTGCGGAACAGACCCTGTCGCTATAGAGTCCCTAAAAATAAAAAATAATGGTTTATCTATTACATTACTTAGTTCTCTTAGTACTCGTGGGTGTATGCCATCCGGACCCGGAGATTTATCTATTTTAATCTTATTTAGCCGGTTTCGCACCTCTTCTTGGGTTAGATTGGTGACCCTTAATATAGGGTTTTCATTGTTTCTTGGGATTTCACCCAGCATTTCATTTTCCACCGTGAATACCGTGGAGAAGAAGATGTTTAATATGTTAGCTTTTTCCTCGTCATCTACAACCATTCTTTCCTCACAATTTTTTAAGGGGCCTACATTTTCAGTTTTTATTCTTTTACTATTGATATAGTTGAAGAATAGTTTGGGATTAGTTTTACTCTCCTTAGCAATGTGCTTCTCTGTTTCCTTTTTGGCAGCTTTAATTAGTTTTTTAGATAAAGTATTTTTCTCCCTATAGTTTTTTAGAGCTTCAATGGTGCCATCCTGCTTTAGTAGTGCAAATGCTTTCTTTTTACTGTTAATTGCCTGTCTTACTTCTTTGTTTAGCCACATTGGGTTTTTCCTATTTCTAGTCCTTTTATTCCCACAAGGTATAAACCGCTTACAGTGCCTATTTAGGATGTTCTTAAACATTTTCCATTTATTATCTGTATTCTTATTTCTGAGGATATTGTCCCAGTCTACCAGATTAAGGGCATCTCTAAGCTGGTCAAACTTTGCCTTCCTAAAGTTCAGTGTTTTTGTGACTCCCTGACAAGTCCCCCTAGTGAAAGACAGGTGAAACTGTACAATATTGTGGTCGCTATTTCCTAGATGCCCGACCACCTGCAGATTTGTTATTCTGTCAGGCCTATTAGATATTATTAGGTCTAAAAGTGCTGCTCCTCTGGTTGGATTCTGCACCAATTGTGAAAGATAATTTTTCTTGGTTATTAGCAGAAACCTGTTGCCTTTATGGGTTTCACAGGTTTCTGTTTCCCAGTTAATATCCGGGTAGTTAAAGTCCCCCATAACCAGGACCTCATTATGGGTTGCAGCTTCATCTATCTGCTTTAGAAGTAGACTTTGCATGGTTTCTGTTATATTTGGGGGTTTGTAAATGACCCCAAAGAGAATTTTGTTTCCATTTTTCCCTCCATGAATTTCGACCCATATGAACTCGACATCCTCATTCCCTTCACTAATATCCTCCCTTAAAGTGGACTTTAGACAAGACTTTACATAGAGACAAACCCCTCCTCCTCTCCGATTTTTACGATCCTTTCTAAACAGACTGTAACCCTGTAAGTTAATTGCCCAGTCATAGCTTTCATCTAACCATGTCTCGGTTATTCCCACTATGTCAAAGTTACCTGTAGATATTTCTGCTTCTATTTCTTCCATCTTGTTTGTCAGGCTTCTGGCGTTTGCGAGCATGCAGTTTAGAGGATTTTGTTTTGTTCCATTGTGTTTTGTTTTTTATTAATGATCAGTATTGTAGTATTCAGTCACTATATTGTGGTAATATGTGGTCTGGTCGTGGTGTGGTGGTATTTGTTCCTTGTATGTGGTATTATTTGGTCACTATGTGGTGGTAATATGTGGTCTGGTCATGATGTGATGGTATTTGTCCCTTGTATGTTGTATTAATGGTCATTTAAGAAAAATGTATGTGACTCATTTCCTTAAAGAAAAATACATAAAAATATATTTATATTTAATAGGTTAGAGTAGAATAAGGTCTGGCCAAAAGAGTCTACCGAAATTATTTTTCAGAACTAAAGCTGCTGGCTATGTATGTGATCTGGTGTTTGATGGGGACTTTTAACCCCTTTACCCCCAAGGGTGGTTTGCACGTTAATGGCCGGGCCAATTTTTACAATTCTGACCACTGTCCCTTTATGAGGTTATAACTCTGGAACACTTCAACGGATCCCAGTGATTCTGACATTGTTTTCTCGTGACATATTGTACTTCATGATAGTGGTAAAAATTCTTTGATAGTACCTGCGTTTATTTGTGAAAAAAAACAGAAATTTGGTGAAAATTATGAAAATTTCGCAATTTTCCAACTTTGAATTTTTATGCAATTAAATCACAGAGATATGTCACACAAAATACTTAATAAGTAACATTTCCCACATGTCTACTTTACATCAGCACAATTTTGGAATTAAATTATTTTTTTTTTAGGGAGTTATAAGGGTTAAAAGTTGACCAGCAATTTTTTACAACACCATTTTTTTTTTAGGGACCACATCTCATTTGAAGTCATTTTGAGGGGTCTATATGATAGAAAATACCCAAGTGTGACACCATTCTAAAAACTGCACCCCTCAAGGTGCTCAAAACCATATTCAAGAAGTTTATTAACCCTTCTGGTGCTTCACAGGAATTTTTGCAATATTTAAATAAAAATGAACATTTAACTTTTTTTCACAAAAATTGATTTCAGCTCCAATTTGTTTTATTTTACCAAGGGTAACAGGAGAAAATGGACCCCAAAAGTTGTTGTACAATTTGTCCTAAGTACACCGATAACCCATATGTGGGGGTAAACCACTGTTTGGGCACATGACAGAGCTCGGAAGCGAAGGAGCGCCATTTGACTTTTCAATGCAAAATTGACTGGAATCGAGATGGGACACCATGTTGCGTTTGGAGAGCCCCTGATGTGCCTAAACATTGAAACCCCCCACAAGTGACACCATTTTGGAAAGAAGACCCCCTAAGGAACTTATCTAGAGGTGTGGTGAGCACTTTGACCCACCAAGTGCTTCACAGAAGTTTATAATGCAGAACCGTAAAAATAAAAAATCATTTTTTCACAAAAATTATTTTTCGCCCCCAATTTTTTATTTTCCCAAGGGTAAGAGTAGAAATTGGACCCCAAAAGTTGTTGTACAATTTGTCCTGAGTACGCCAATACCCCATATGTGGGGGTAAACCACTGTTTGGGCGCATGGGAGAGCTTGGAAGGGAAGGAGCGCCGTTTGACTTTTCAATTCAAAATAGACTGGAATTGAGATGGGACACCATGTTGCGTTTGGAGAGCCACTGATGTGCCTAAACATTGAAACCCCCCACAAGTGACACCATTTTGGAAAGTAGACCCCCTAAGGAACTTATCTAGATGTGTTTTGAGCGCTTTGACCCACCAAGGGCTTCACAGAAGTTTATAATGCAGAGCCATAAAAATAAAACAAAAATTTTTTCCCACAAAAATTATTTTTTTAGCCCCCAGTTTTACATTTTCCCGAGGGTAACAGGAGAAATTGGACCCCAAAATTTGTTGCCCAATTTGTCCTGAGTGCGATGATACACCATATGTGGGGGGAACCACTGTTTGGGCGCATGGGAGGGCTCGGAAGGGAAGGAGCACCATTTGGAATGGAGACTTGGATGGAATGGTCTGCAGGTGTCACATTGCGTTTGCAGAGCCCCTAATGTACCTAAACAGTAGAAACCCCCCACAAGTGACACCATTTTGGAAAGTAGACCCCCTAAGGAACTTATCTAGATGTGTAGTGGGTGCTTTGTCCCACCAAGGGCTTCACAGAAGTTTATAATACAGAGCCGTAAAAATAAAACAAAAATTTTTTCCCACAAAAATTATTTTTTAGCCCCCAGTTTTGTATTTTCCCGAGGGTAACAGGAGAAATTGGACCCCAAAATTTGTTGTCCAATTTGTCCTGAGTGCGCTGATACCCCATATGTGGGGGGGGGGGGGGGGAACCACCGTTTGGGTGCATGGGAGGGCTTGGAAGGGAAGGAGCTCCATTTGGAATGCAGACTTAGATGGAATGGTCTGCAGGTGTCACATTGCGTTTGCAGAGCCCCTAATGTACCTAAACAGTAGAAACCCTCACAAGTGACACCATTTTGGAAACTAGACCCTGTAAGGAACTTATCTAGATGTGTTGTGAGAGCTTTGAACCCTCAAGTGTTTCACTACAGTTTGTAACGCAGAGCCGTGAAAATTAAAAAAAAAACTTTCCCCCCAAAATTATTTTTTAGCCCCCAGTTTTGTATTTTCCCGGGGGTAAGAGGAGAAATTCGACCCCAAAAGTTGTTGTCCTATTTGTCCTGAGTACCCTGATACTGCATATGTTGGGGTAAAGCCCTGTTTGGGCGCACGGGAGAGCTCGGAAGGGAAGAAGCACTGTTTTACTTTTTCAACGCAGAATTGGCTGGAATTGAGATCGGACGCCATGTCGCGTTTGGAGAGCCCTTGATGTGCCTAAACAGTGGAAACTGTTATGAAAGGCAATTCAGTACTACAATGGACATAGCGGTCAGAGCACATACAGTGATCTGACAATAACCCAAAATAATAGAACGAGCTCTGAGACGTGGGAACTCTGCAGACCGCAATCCCTAATCCTCTCCAAACAACACTAGAGGCAGCCGTGGATTGCGCCTAACTCTGCCTATGCAACTCGGCACAGCCTGAGAAACTAACTAGCCTGAAGATAGAAAATAAGCCTACCTTGCCTCAGAGAAATACCCCAAAGGAAAAGGCAGCCCCCCACATATAATGACTGAGTTAAGATGAAAAGACAAACGTAGAGATGAAATAGATTCAGCAAAGTGAGGCCCGACTTTCTTAACAGATCGAGGATAGAAAAGGTAACTTTGCGGTCTACACAAAACCCTAAAGAAAACCACGCAAAGGGGGCAAAAAGACCCTCCGTACCGAACTAACGGCACGGAGGTACACCCTTTGCGTACCAGAGCTTCCAGCAACAAATTAGACAAGCTGGACAGAAAAAATAGCAAACAAATAGCAAAGAAGAACTTAGCTATGCAGAGCAGCAGGCCACAGGAATGATCCAGGGAAAAGCAAGTCCAACACTGGAACATTGACAGGAAGCCAGGATCAAAGCATTAGGTGGAGTTAAGTAGAGAAGCACCTAACGACCTCACCAGATCACCTGAGGGAGGAAACTCAGAAGCCGCAGTACCACTTCCCTCCACCAACAGAAGCTCACAGAAAGAATCAGCCGAAGTACCACTTGTGACCACAGGAGGGAGCTCTGCCACAGAATTCACAACAGTACCCCCATCTTGAGGAGGGGTCACCGAACCCTCACCAGAGCCCCCAGGCCGACCAGGATGAGCCACATGAAAGGCACGAACAAGATCGGGAGCATGGACATCAGATGCAAAAACCCAGGAATTATCTTCCTGAGCATAACCCTTCCATTTAACCAGATACTGGAGTTTCCGTCTAGAAACACGAGAATCCAAAATCTTCTCCACAATATACTCCAATTCCCCCTCCACCAAAACCGGGGCAGGAGGATCAACAGATGGAACCATAGGTGCCACGTATCTCCGCAACAATGACCTATGGAATACGTTATGTATGGAAAAAGAATCTGGAAGGGTCAGACGAAAAGACACAGGATTAAGAACCTCAGAAATCCTATACGGACCAATGAAACGAGGTTTAAACTTAGGAGAGGAAAAGGAAACCTTCATAGCATTATGACGAGAAGATAACCAAACCAGATCCCCAACACGAAGTCGGGGACCCACACGGCGTCTGCGATTAGCGAAACGTTGAGCCTTCTCCTGGGACAAGGTCAAATTGTCCACTACATGAGTCCAAATCTGCTGCAACCTGTCCACCACAGTATCCACACCAGGACAGTCCGAAGACTCAACCTGCCCTGAAGAGAAACGAGGATGGAACCCAGAATTGCAGAAAAATGGCGAAACCAAGGTAGCCGAGCTGGCCCGATTATTAAGGGCGAACTCAGCCAAAGGCAAAAAGGACACCCAGTCATCCTGATCGGCAGAAACAAAGCATCTCAGATATGTTTCCAAGGTCTGATTGGTTCGTTCGGTCTGGCCATTAGTCTGAGGATGGAAAGCCGAGGAAAAAGACAAGTCAATGCCCATCCTACCACAAAAGGCTCGCCAAAACCTTGAAACAAACTGGGAACCTCTGTCAGAAACGATATTCTCTGGAATGCCATGTAAACGAACCACATGCTGGAAGAACAATGGCACCAAATCAGAGGAGGAAGGCAATTTAGACAAGGGTACCAGATGGACCATCTTAGAAAAGCGATCACAGACCACCCAAATGACTGACATCTTTTGAGAAACGGGAAGATCAGAAATAAAATCCATAGAGATATGTGTCCAAGGCCTCTTCGGGACCGGCAAGGGCAAAAGCAACCCACTGGCACGAGAACAGCAGGGCTTAGCCCGAGCACAAATCCCACAGGACTGCACAAAAACACGCACATCCCGCGACAGAGACGGCCACCAAAAGGATCTAGCCACCAACTCTCTGGTACCAAAGATTCCAGGATGACCAGCCAACACCGAACAATGAACCTCAGAGATAACTTTATTGGTCCACCTATCAGGGACAAACAGTCTCTCCGCTGGACAATGATCAGGTTTATTAGCCTGAAATTTTTGTAGCACCCGCCGCAAATCAGGGGAGATGGCAGACACAATTACTCCTTCCTTGAGGATACCCGCCGGCTCAGACAAACCCGGAGAGTCGGGCACAAAACTCCTAGACAGAGCATCCGCCTTCACATTTTTAGAGCCCGGAAGGTACGAAATCACAAAGTCAAAACGGGCAAAAAACAGCGACCAACGAGCCTGTCTAGGATTCAACCGCTTAGCAGACTCAAGATAAGTCAAGTTCTTATGATCAGTCAATACCACCACGCGATGCTTAGCTCCTTCAAGCCAATGACGCCACTCCTCGAATGCCCACTTCATGGCCAGCAACTCTCGGTTGCTCACATCATAATTTCGCTCAGCAGGCGAAAACTTCCTGAAAAAAAAAAAGGGCATGGTTTCATCACTGAGCAATCAGAAGCTCTCTGCGACAAAACAGCCCCTGCTCCAATCTCAGAAGCATCAACCTCGACCTGGAACGGAAGAGAAACATCTGGTTGACACAACACAGGGGCAGAAGAAAAACGACGCTTCAAGTCTTGAAAAGCTTCCACAGCAGCAGAAGACCAATTAACCAAATCAGCACCCTTCTTGGTCAAATCGGTCAATGGTTTGGCAATACTAGAAAAATTGCAGATGAAGCGACGATAAAAATTAGCAAAGCCCAGGAACTTTTGCAGACTTTTCAGAGATGTCGGCTGAGTCCAATCATGGATGGCTTGGACCTTAACAGGATCCATCTCGATAGTAGAAGGGGAAAAGATGAACCCCAAAAATGAAACCTTCTGCACACCAAAGAGACACTTTGATCCCTTCACAAACAAAGAATTAGCACGCAGGACCTGAAAAACTGTTCTGACCTGCTTCACATGAGACTCCCAATCATCCGAGAAGATCAAATTGTCATCCAAGTACACATCAGGAATTTATCCAGGTACTCTCGGAAGATGTCATGCATAAACGACTAAAACACTGATGGAGCATTGGCAAGTCCGAATGGCATCACTAGATACTCAAAATGACCCTCGGGCGTATTAAATGCAGTTTTCCATTCATCTCCTCGCCTGATTCGCACCAGATTATACGCACCACGAAGATCTATCTTGGTGAACCAACTAGCCCCCTTAATCCGAGCAAACAAATCAGATAACAATGGCAAGGGGTACTGAAATTTAACCGTGATTTTATTTAGAAGGCGGTAATCTATACAAGGTCTCAGCGAACCATCCTTCTTGGCTACAAAAAAGAACCCTGCTCCTAATGGTGACGATGACGGGCGAATATGCCCCTTCTCCAGGGATTCCTTCACATAACTGCGCATAGCGGCGTGCTCAGGCACGGATAAATTAAACAGTCGACCTTTTGGGAATTTACTACCAGGAATCAAATTGATAGCACAATCACAATCCCTATGCAGAGGTAGGGCATCGGACTTGGGCTCGTCAAATACATCCCGGTAATCAGACAAGAACTCTGGAACCTCAGAAGGGGTGGATGACGAAATTGACAGAAATGGAACATCACCATGTACCCCCTGACAACCCCAGCTGGACACCGACATGGATTTCCAATCTAATACTGGATTATGGGCTTGTAGCCATGGCAACCCCAACACGACCACATCATGCAGATTATGCAACACCAGAAAGCGAATAACCTCCTGATGTGCAGGAGCCATGCACATGGTCAGCTGGGTCCAGTATTGAGGCTTATTCTTGGCCAAAGGCGTGGCATCAATTCCTCTCAATGGAATAGGACACTGCAAGGGCTCTAAGAGAAACCCACAACGCTTAGCATACTCCAAGTCCATCAAATTCAGGGCAGCGCCTGAATCCACAAATGCCATGACAGAATACGATGACAAAGAGCAGATCAAGGTAACGGACAGAAGAAATTTTGACTGTACCGTACCAATGGTGGCAGACCTAGCGAACCGCTTAGTGCGCTTAGGACAATCAGAGATAGCATGAGTGGAATCACCACAGTAGAAACACAGCCCATTCAAACGTCTGTGTTCTTGCCGTTTAACTCTGGTCAAAGTCCTATCGCACTGCATAGGCTCAGGTTTAAGCTCAGGTAATACCGCCAAATGGTGCACAGATTTACGCTCACGCAAGCGTCGACTGATCTGAATGGCCAAAGACATAGACTCATTCAAACCAGCAGGCATAGGAAATCCCACCATGACATCCTTAAGGGCTTCAGAGAGACCCTTTCTGAATATTGCTGCCAGCGCAGATTCATTCCATTGAGTGAGCACTGACCACTTTCTAAATTTCTGACAATATACCTCTATCTCATCCTGACCCTGACAAAGATCCAGCAAATTTTTATCTGCCTGATCCACTGAATTAGGTTCATCGTACAGCAATCCGAGCGCCAGGAAAAACGCATCGATATTACTCAATGCAGGATCTCCTGGCGCAAGAGAAAATGCCCAGTCCTGAGGGTCGCCGCGCAAAAAAGAAATAACAATCAAAACCTGTTGAACTGGATCACCAGAGGAGCGAGGTTTCAAGGCCAGAAATAATTTACAATTATTTTTGAAACTCAGAAACTTAGTTCTATCTCCAAAAAACAAATCAGGAATAGGAATTCTTGGTTCCAACATAGCTTTCTGATCAATAGTGTCTTGAATCTTTTGTACTCTTGCTGAGAGCTGATCCACAAATGAAGACAGACTTCTAATGTCCATCGCTACACCTGTGTACTGAACCACCCAAATGTCTAGGGGAAAAAAAAGGCAAAACACAGTGCAAAGAAAAAAAAATGGTCTCAGAACTTCTTTTTTCCCTCTATTGAGAATCATTAGTACTTTTGGCTTCCTGTACTGTTATGAAAGGCAATTCAGTACTACAATGGACATAGCGGTCAGAGCACATACAGTGATCTGACAATAACCCAAAATCATAGAACGAGCTCTGAGACGTAGGAACTCTGCAGACCGCAATCCCTAATCCTCTCCAAACAACACTAGAGGCAGCCGTGGATTGCGCCTAACTCTGCCTATGCAACTCGGCACAGCCTGAGAAACTAACTAGCCTGAAGATAGAAAATAAGCCTACCTTGCCTCAGAGAAATACCCCAAAGGAAAAGGCAGCCCCCCACATATAATGACTGAGTTAAGATGAAAAGACAAACGTAGAGATGAAATAGATTCAGCAAAGTGAGGCCCGACTTTCTTAACAGATCGAGGATAGAAAAGGTAACTTTGCGGTCTACACAAAACCCTAAAGAAAACCACGCAAAGGGGGCAAAAAGACCCTCCGTACCGAACTAACGGCACGGAGGTACACCCTTTGCGTCCCAGAGCTTCCAGCAACAAATTAGACAAGCTGGACAGAAAAAATAGCAAAGAAGAACTTAGCTATGCAGAGCAGCAGGCCACAGGAATGATCCAGGGAAAAGCAAGTCCAACACTGGAACATTGACAGGAAGCCAGGATCAAAGCATTAGGTGGAGTTAAGTAGAGAAGCACCTAACGACCTCACCAGATCACCTGAGGGAGGAAACTCAGAAGCCGCAGTACCACTTCCCTCCACCAACAGAAGCTCACAGAGAGAATCAGCCGAAGTACCACTTGTGACCACAGGAGGGAGCTCTGCCACAGAAATCACAACAGGAAACCCCAATTATAACTGAAACCCTAATCCAAACACACCCCTAACCCTAATCCCAACAGTAACCCTAACCACACCCCTAACCCCAATCCAAACCCTATTCCCAACTGTAAATGTAATCCAAACCCTAACTGTAACTTTAGCCCCAACCCTAACCCTAACTTTAGCCCCAAACTTAACTGTAGCCCTAACCCTAACCCTAGCCCTAACACTAGCCGTAATGGGAAAATGGAAATAAATACATTTTTTTAATTTTTCCCTAACTAAGGGGGTGATGAAGGGGGGTTTGATTTACTTTTATAGCGGGTTTTTTAGCGGATTTTTATGATTGGCAGCCGTCACACTGAAAGACGCTTTTTATTGCAAAAAATATTTTTTGCGTTACCACATTTTGAGAGCTGTAATTTCTCCACATTTTGGTCCACAGAGTCATGTGAGGTCTTGTTTTTTGCGGGACGAGTTGACGTTTTTATTGGTAACATTTTTGGGCACGTGACATTTTTTGATCGCTTTTTATTCCGATTTTTGTGAGGCAGAATGACCAAAAACCAGCTATTCATGAATTTCTTTTGGGGGAGGCGTTTATACCGTTCCGCGCTTGGTAAAATTGATAAAGCAGTTTTATTCTTCGGGTCAGTATGATTACAGCGATACCTCATTTATATCATTTTTTTATGTTTTGGCGCTTTTATATGATAAAAACTGTTTTATAGAAAAAATAATTATTTTTGCATTGCCTTATTCTCAGGACTATAACTTTTTTATTTTTTTGCTGATGATGCTGTATGGTGGCTCGTTTTTTGCGGGACAAGATGACGCTTTCAGCAGTATCATGGTTATTTATATCTTTCTTTTTTATCGCGTGTTATTCCACTTTTTGTTCGGCGGTATGATAATAAGCGTTTTTTTTTGCCTTTTTTTTTTCTTATGGTGTTTACTGAAGGGGTTAACTAGTGGGCCAGTTTTATAGGTTGGGCCGTTACGGACGCGGCGATACTAAATATGTGTACTTTTATTGTTTTTTTTATTATTTAGATAAAGAAATGTATTTATGGGAATAATATTTTTTTTTTTTCATTATTTAGGAATATATATATATATATATATATATATATATATATATATATATATATATATATATATATATTTTTTTTACACATTTGGAAATTTTTTTTTATACTTTTTTACTTTGTCCCATGGGGGGACATCACAGATCGGTGATCTGACAGTTTGCACAGCACTCTGTCAGATCACCGATCTGACTTACAGCACTGCAGGCTTCACAGTGCCTGCTCTGAGCAGGCTCTGTGAAGCCACCTCCCTCCCTGCAGGACCCGGATGCCGCGGCCATCTTGGATCCAGGTCTGGAGCAGGGAGGGAGGTACGGAGACCCTCGCAGCAAAGCGATCACATCGCGTTGCTGTGGGGGGCTCAGGGAAGCCCGCAGGGAGCCCCCTCCCTGCGCGATGCTTTCCTGTACTGCCGGCACTTCGCGATCATGTTTGATCGCGGTGTGCCAGGGGTTAATGTGCCGGGAGTGGTCCGGTTAATGTGCCGGGAGTGCTCCCCCCGTGAGCGCAGCCGATCGCGTATAACGTACTATCCCGTCGGTGGTTATAGGGGCCCACCCCATCTTGACAGGATAGTACGTCTGATGTCAGAAAGGGGTTAATATGTGATTGATGAGGACGTGGTGGAGAAGTTGAGTTTTTCCAAGAGTGAGCGGGTGGGACTGTGGAAGGTTCAACAGGTGGAGGCGGAGCTGGGGTAAAGCCTGGGCAGAGTCTCCAGGGGACCCGAAAATTTTGCCAGTATGGGGCCCCAAAATTCCTAGTGGCAGCCCTGCTGCTCAGTACCACTTTTCCTGTCCTTTATATATACACTGCACAGTACCACTCCTCCTGTCCTGTTTTTGGAGAGGCGACATTGGTCTTTGGGAGGGTTAATATTGGTTTATTATTTTCCGTAATACTGTGGGAAAATAAAAAATACCTTATTTTTCGGACTATAAGAAACACTTTTTTCCTCCCAAAATGTGGAGGAAAATGGGGGTGCATCTTATAGTCCAGATGTACCGGCTCTGGCTGTGGTGGGGAGAAATTATTAATTTTATATATTGTATCGCTGCTAAATAATTAATTAATAAAGTTATATTTTATGATCTAGTCTGGTCTTCCTGGTGCATCCTTGGGTTTGGTGATTGGTTTTGGTTCTTGGTTTAAGTGGTTGCCACTTTCTTTCTGTTCAAAAGACACCCTGGGGAGCTAATTTCAGTATATTAATGATTATGATATTTATTTATATATAGCTTTTATCTTGGATTTGGGTTGTTCTTTTGTAATTTTTCTAACGATTCCCAATTGTACAGAACAAGGATGCTGCCACCAGCTCCGATTAAACGGGTCCGAAGCCAACCCAAAGCAGTAGCACAATTCACTTCAGAGGACACACAGTTCGTGTAGAGCAGTAGAGCCAAGCTTAGTAAAATTATATATTTTACTCCGTAAAAGATAGGCAGTATTTACAAAAATATTAAAAAGATATTATAAAGGAGTCGAGTCATGTGTATTTTACAATTACAAACAAACCGGGATTAACAGTGAAAATTGACTTACGATTCTTTCATATTGCACAGCCTGTCTCCAGCTGAATCCCCCGGCAAAAAGACACCCCAAGCATCCTGTCTTACTAAGTTATTCTAGCCCCAATCCCAGGCACTCCCCTTGTAGTGACATCACTTAAGGGCTGGTTAATGATATGCACTGAGGCTCAGAGATATTTACATTATTCCAATGAACAGTCCCGGCGTGCAGATAGCACTGAGTATTCTGGCAGTTGCCATTTGGCTTGACAGCAGCACATGATGTCCCTGCCATGCGCTGCTTACAACCATAAACAATTACTTGATCCTTACCATGTCATTGTGTTATAATACCAATTTTAAATCCAAAAACACAAAGTCCTAAATTGCCATACAATGCAATCAGGACTAGATACACAATGTCTTGAAAAATTAAATTTTTAAAATTAATAATTCTTATTAATCATTCACATAATTAACATAGGTATATAATACTAAAGCGAAAAAAACTTCCAATGTAATGGAGCGGATAAATACACATAACATCAAATAAACCTATATGAACAATCATTACCCCAAAATGGTCCACACATAAATGGCTGCATATAGAAAAAATCCATGTTAGGCTACCAAAAGAGGCAATCCCAAATGGAAATCCAGCGAATTACAGGTACTATAATGAGGAGGCTAAGTTAATTAAGTTGTTACCACCAACTGGTATGTATATACTGACTATCGCCACTCCTCACAAGAAATATACCTACAATAAGACACTGGAAAATCATAACAGCCGAAAAAATGGGCAAGCTGAAAGTAACTTACACTAGGTATCCTGAGGAAGTGTTACGAAACGCGCGTCGGGGTAAAGGAGCGGAGACACGGACACCATACCTAGTGTAAGTTACTTTCTTGTGAGGAGTGGCGATAGTCAGTATATACAATACTGTAACGCGTAATACTGTAACAAATCAGAGACGCGGGTTTCTACGTCGATACTGTGCCCGTCGCTGATTGGTCGAGGCCACCAGGCCTCGACCAATCAGAGACGCGGGATTTCCAGGACAGACAGACAGACAGACAGAAAGACAGACAGACAGACGGAAAAACCCTTAGACAATTATAAATATAGACTAGATTGTGGCCCGATTCTAACGCATCGGGTATTCTAGAATATGCATGTCCCCGTAGTATATGGACAATGATGATTCCAGAATTCGCGGCAGACTGTGCCCGTCGTTGATTGGT
This sequence comes from Ranitomeya imitator, assembly GCF_032444005.1. Classification (NCBI taxonomy): domain Eukaryota; kingdom Metazoa; phylum Chordata; class Amphibia; order Anura; family Dendrobatidae; genus Ranitomeya; species Ranitomeya imitator. The sequence continues at coordinate 668,798,246 of NC_091283.1, forward strand.
CGAGGCAACCTTTATGACATTGTCACCATGGCAACCATTATGACATCTACGTCGATACTGTGCCCATCGCTGAATCCGAAACGTGGGATTTCTACGTCCTTTATGACATCATCGTCGCTGTGCCCGTCGCTGATTGGTCGAGGCCGCCAGGCCACGACCAATCAGAGACGCGGGTTTCTACGTCGATACTGCGCCCGTCGCTGATTGATCGAGGCCTGGCGGCCTCGACCAATCCGAGACGCGGGGTTTCCAGGACAGACAGACAGAAAGACAGACAGACAGACAGAGATGGAAAAACCCTTAGACAATTATATATATAGATGTTAATTATGTGAATGATTAATACAAATTATTAATTTTAAAAATATAATTTTTCAAGACATTGTGTATCTAGTCCTGATTGCGTTGTATGGCAATTTAGGACTTTGTATTTTTGAATTACAACCATAAAGCAGCTGCTGGCGTTGGAACAAGATGCTGCGAGGGAGCGCCAGGAAGATAAGTGTAATGCTTTGTGTTTTTAATCTTCTCTGATGAGACAAGGCATACCAGGATAAGGAAAGGATGGAACCAATCCATATCAGGATAAGGATGGGGCCATGCATACCAGGACTAGGATGGGGGCCAACCATAACAGGTAAAGGATGGAGCCCTGCATACCAGGATAGGGATGAGGGCGATCGTTCCTGCCAGGATAAGGATGAGGTGGACCATTCCTACCAGTGTAGGGATGAGGAGCCATGCATAGGGCCCTGCATACCAGGATAGGGATGGGGCCATGCATACTAGGACGAGAAAGGGACCCTGCATACGAGTATAGGGATTAGGGCGATCATTCCTGTCAGGATAGGGATGAGGAGGCCATGCATACCAGGCCAGGGATGAGGAGACATGCATTCCATGATGGGCATGAGGGCCATGCATACCAGGATAGGGATGAGGGAGCCATGCATACCAGGATAGGTATGAGGGGCCATCTGTATAAGGATGGGGATGAGGGGACCATATTTACCAGGATAGGTGATATTAAGTACAGAATTGACCACAGGTTTGTCTTAGGCTAGGTGTACACATTGCGGATTTGATTGCAGATCCGCAGCGTTTTTGGCCGCACGGAATTGCATCAAATCCGCAGTGTATTGCAAAACCAATCTAAGTCTATGGGAGCCGCCGACTTGTTGTGCACATGCTACGGAAAAAGCCACACCAAAATGCAGCTTTTTTTTCCACAGCATGTCACTTCTTTTGTGCGGAACTGCAGCATTTCTGCACCCATAGACTTGCATTGAGTTGGGCACATCCAAAGCAGAACCGCAGATGTAAAAAAGTTTTGCTGCGGATGTGGGTCCGAGAAATGCTGCAGTTCTGGAGGAGGGAAGTGTGTGGGCGGAGTGTAGTCGGTGACTGTGTGCGTGTATGTGTGTGCGGGCAGGGTCTGCGGGCTATTCGGGTGTGTGCGACGCTGTGCGGGTGTGTGCGGGACTGTTCAGGTGTGTGCGGGGCTGTCCGGGTGTGTGCGGGGCTGTTCGGGTGTGTGTGGAGCTGCTTGGGTGTGTGTGGGGCTGTCCGGGTGTGTGCGGGGCTGTCCCGGTGTGTATGGGGCTGTTGGGGTGTGTGTGGAGGGTCTTTGTGTGTGTGTGTGCAGGCATCATCCGATGGGACTACAAGTCCCATCGGGCTATGCCTGCTACAGTGACAGTGACTAACACATTAGCCAATGATGAGACAGTAGTAGTCCCATCATCCAGCTAATATGTTGAATGTAAAAAAACAAAAAAAACACACACATATACACATGTACAGTACATACAACATGCACCATACAGCATACACCATGCAACCAACATGCACCATACAACATACACCATACATCATGCAACATACAACATAGACTATGCAACATACACCGTACAACATACAACATGCATCATGCAACATACACCATGCACCATACATGCAACATACCATACAACATACACCAGGCATCATGCAATAAACACCATATAACATACAACATGCACCATGCAAGATACAACATGCACCATGCAAAATACACTAAGTAACCCCCGGATAAGGCACGGAGGGACGGAAGGAGGGGGCACGACCGGGGCAGGTTGCCAGTGACAGGTGATTGGGGATTTTGGGAAAAGGCAGGGAGAAAAGGAAGGAGGGGGGGAGGAAGAAAGGATTGACAAAGGGTGAAATTGCATAGGGGAAGTGACCTAGGCAAGGGGGGGGGTAGTTTTTTGAGAGGGGGGATAGGGGGGGAGAAGGAGGGAGATCAAGGGGGATGAAAGGACGCAGTGAGGAGACAGACGTAGCCCTCTTTCACTACCAGGACGGCCAGTCAACACAAGCCTCAGAAGCAAGCAAGAAGATTTCTGGAAAGACACTGGACAGCAAGCAAGATACCTCACCTCCTGGAGATACAAGTGGAAGGACATTACAGAAATCCTCAGACAACCACTCCCCTCATCATTTCACATACACAATCCTTCAAACTAACAAAGAAAACAGGACGCATGTCTGCTGCTTCAGGGAGTATAATATTGGGGACATCATTATGAGGGATGCCGGTACAAGTACCTTATACACCAGGTACTGCTGCAGTATCTGATCCTGTATATATATATATATATATATATATATATATATATATATATATATATATATATATATATATATATATATATATATATATATATATATATATATAGGATCATTATATCCTGGGAGGCCTTTGTCTTCAGGGATTTCTATATGTTATGTAAAACATCCCCGGCTAACATGCTTCATATGTTGTGGACATGCTCCGCTTTGGATACTTTCTGGAGAGATATAATAGCGATCATTAGTGGGACATATTCAGTCGATACAGATCCCTCACCATTAGTATGTATACTGGGATATATTGAAGATCTGAGCACTGACGAACATGGCAAAATAGCGGTGGCACGCATCTGGAACAAAGTATATCTACTATATAATTGTCTAAGGGTCACTTCCGTCTGTCTGTCCTTCTGCTTGTCACGGATATTCATTGGTCGCGGCCTCTGTCTGTCATGGAATCCAAGTCGCTGATTGGTCTCGCCAGCTGCCTGTCATGGCTGCCGCGACCAATCAGCGACGGCCACAGTCCGATTAGTCCCTCCCTACTCCCCTGCAGTCGGCGCCCGCTCCATACTCCCCGCAATCACTGCTCACACAGGGTTAATGCCAGCGGTAACGAACCATGTTATGCCGTGGGTAACTCGCTCCGTTACCTCCGCTATTAACCCTGTGTGACCAAGTTTTTACTATTGATGCTGCCTATGCAGCGTCAATAGTAAAAACATCTAATGTTAAAAATACTAAAAAAAAAAATCATTTTATACTCACCTTCCGCCGCCTTTCCCGCTCCTGGCTACGCTCCGGTGACCGCTCCATGCAAGCGGCAGGTTCCGTTGGTATGGGAGAAGGACCTGCCATGACGTCACGGTCATGTGACCGTGACATCATCACAGGCCCTGCACGCCTGCGCGAGAAGGACCTGCCATGACATCACGGTCATGTGACCGCGATGTCATCACAGGTCCTGCGCGCCTGCGCGAGAACGACCTGCCATGACATCACGGTCATGTGACCGCAACGTCATCACAGGCCCTGCGTGAGAACGACCTGCCATGACATCACAGTCATGTGACCATGACATCATCACAGGTCCTGCGCGCCTGCGCGAGAAGGACCTGCCATGATGTCACGGTCATGTGATCGAACTACAAGTGGCCCTCGGAAGGTGAGTATATGTTTTATTTTTTTTTTTTTTAACCTGTGACATATGTGACATATGTGAATGGGCAATATACTACGTGGCTGTGTGCTGTATACTACGTCGCTGTGCAATATACTACGTGGCTCTGTGCTGTATACTACGTAGCTGGGCAATGTACTATGTGACTGGGCAATATACTACGTGGCTGGGCAATATACTACGTGGCTCTGTCCTGTATACTACGTCACTGAGCAATATACTACATCACTGGGCAATATACTACGTGGCTGGGCAATATACTATGTGGCTGGGCAATATACTACATGGCTGGGCAGTATACTACGTTGCTGTGCAATATACTACGTGGTACTGTGCTGTATACTACGTCACTGGGCAATATACTACATCACTGGGCAATATACTACGTAACTGGGCAATATACTACGTGGCTGGGCAATATACTACGTGGCTGGGCAACATACTACGTGACTGGGCAATATACTACGTGACTGGGCAATATACTACGTGACTGGGCAATATACTACGTGGCTGGGCAATATACTACGTGGCTGGGCAATATACTACGTGGCTGGGCAATATACTACGTGGCTGGGCAATATACTTTGTGGGCTGAGCAATATACTATGTGGACATGCATATTCTAGATAACCGATGCGTTAGAATCGGGCCACCATCTAGTATTTGATAATGAAGGCCATCTCCAAATTCGAAAAATATGGGCTCCATGCAGGGCTGGACTGGCCATCGGGCAGTTCTGGCAAATGCCAGAAGGGCCGGGGGCAGTAGTGGGCCACTCGAGTGTGCCGTTGTCGGCACACTCCCCCCACTGTCGGCACACTCCCCGCATTCAACTATGCCGGCGTCATATACGCCGGTACAGTTGAATGCAATGATGGAGGAGAGAGCGTCTGCTGTCGCTCCCTCTCCCATCATTCCCTGCTCTGCCTGCCGCTTACACTGCGGGTGCGCGATGACGTCATATAATCGAACATCTGCTGTGTGACCGGGCGGGCAGACTGCAGCTGCTGAGACCGGAGCCAGGAGCATCGTAGGGCACGAGGAAAGGTGAGTAGAGTATTTTTTTTTAATTATTATATATCAATGAGTGATAACTGGATTGTGGGGCTATTGGGGGGGGGGCTGCATTACATTCTATGGGGGCTAGCTGCATTACATTCTATGGGGACTGGCTGCATTACATTCTATGGGGCTGGGCTGCATTACATTCTATGGGGCTGGGCTGCATTATATTGTATGGTGGCTATGCTGCATTACATTCTATGGGGACTGGCTGCATTACATTCTATGGGGGCTGTGCTGCATTACATTCTATGGGGCTGTGCTGTATTACATTCTATGGGGGCTGTTCTGCATTACATTCTTTGGGGCTGGGCTGCATTACATTCTATGGGGCTGTGCTGCATTACATTCTATGGGGACTGGCTGCATTACATTCTATGGGGCTGGCTGTATTACACTCTATGGGGCTGTGCTGCATTACATTCTATGGGGGCTGGCTGTATTACACTCTATGGGGGCTTGCTGCATTACATTCTACGGGGGCTGGCTGCATTACATTCTATGGGTCTGTGCTGCATTATATTGTGTGGTGGCTGTGCTGCATTACATTCTATGGGGACTGGCTGCATTACATTCTATGGGGTCTGTGCTGCATTACATTCTATGGGGGCTGTGCTGCATTACATTCTATGGGGGCTGGCTGCATTACATTCTATGGGGGCTGTGCTGCATTACATTATATGGGGGCTGGCTGCATTACATTCTATGGGGCTGGGCTGCATTACATTCTATGGAGCTGTGCTGCATTACATTCTATGGGGACTGGCTGCATTACATTCTATGGGGGCTGGCTGCATTACATTCTACGGGGACTGGCTGCATTACATTCTATGGGGCTGTGCTGTATTACATTCTATGGAGCTGGCTGTATTACACTCTATGGGGGCTGTGCTGCATTACATTCTATGAGGCTGGCTGCATTACATTCTATGGGGGCTGGCTGCATTATATTCTATGGGGGCTGTGCTGCATTACATTCTATGGGGGCTGGCTGCATTACACTCAATGGAGGCTGGCTGCATTACATTCTATGGGGCTGTGCTGCATTACATTCTATGGGTCTGTGCTGCATTATATTGTATGGTGGCTGTGCTGCATTACATTCTATTGGGACTGGCTGCATTACATTCTATGGGGTCTGTGCTGCATTACATTCTATGGGGGCTGTGCTGTATTAGATTCTATGGGGGCTGTGCTGCATTACATTCTATGGGGGCTGGCTGCATTACATTCTATGGGGTCTGTGCTGCATTACATTCTATGGGGGCTGGCTGCATTACATTCTATGGGTCTGGGCTGCATTACATTCTATGGGGCTGTGCTGTATTACATTCTATGGGGGCTGGCTGCATTACATTCTATGGGGCCTGGCTGCATTACATTCTATGGGGGCTGTGCTGTATTACATTCTATGGGGCTGGCTGTATTACACCCTATGGGGGCTGGCTGCATTACATTCTATGGGGGCTGGCTGCCTTACATTCTATGGGGACTGTGCTGCATTACATTCTATGGGGGCTGGCAGCATTACATTCTATGGGGGCTGGCAGCATTACATTCTATGGGGGCTGTGCTGCATTACATTCTATGGGGGCTGGCTGTATTACATTCTATGGGGGCTGTGCTGCATTACATTCTATGGGGGCTGGCAACATTACATTCTATGGGGGCTGGCAGCATTACATTCTATGGGGGCTGGCAGCATTACATTCTATGGGGGCTGTGCTGCATTACATTCTATGGGGGCTGGCTGTATTACACTCTATGGAGGCTGGCTGCATTACATTTTATGGGGGCTGGCTGCATTACATTCTATGGGGCTGTGCTGCATTACATTCTATGGGTCTGTGCTGCATTATATTGTATGGTGGCTGTGCTGCATTACATTCTATTGGGACTGGCTGCATTACATTCTATGGGTCTGGGCTGCATTACATTCTATGGGGCTGTGCTGTATTACATTCTATGGGGGCTGGCTGCATTACATTCTATGGGGCCTGGCTGCATTACATTCTATGGGGGCTGGGCTGTATTACACCCTATGGGGGCTGTGCTGCATTACATTCTATGGGGACTGGCTGCATTACATTCTATGGGGGCTGTGCTGTATTACATCCTATGGGGCTGGCTGTATTACACCCTATGGGGGCTGGCTGCATTACATTCAATGGGGCTGTGCTGCATTACATTCTATGGAGCTGTGTTGCATTACATTCTATGGGGGCTGGCTGCATTACATTCTATGGGGGCTGGCTGCATTACATTCTATGGGGGATGGCTGTATTACATTCTATGGGGGATGTGCTACATTACATCCTATGGGGCTGGCTGTGTTACACCCTATGGGAGCTGTGCTGAATTACATTCTATGGGGGCTGTGCTGTATTACATTCTATGGGGGCTGTGCTTTATTACATTCTATGAGGCTGGCTGTATTACATTCTATGGGGGCTGTGCTGCATTACATTCTATGGGGGCTGTGCTGCATTACATTCTATGGGGGCTGTGCTGCATTACATTCTATGGGGACTGGTTGCATTACATTCTATGGGGGCTGTGCTGTAATGCTGAATACAGCTGTAATTATATGTTATATAGTCATGTTACACTCCCCTCACTTCTTGTAACCTACAAGTGTACAAAGATATTATACAGTCACCATGTGACAAGTGGGCCTGTGTGACTTCAAATGCCAGGGCTGACTTTTAGTCCCAGTCCGGCCCTGGCTCCATGGATTGATGGCTCTGGCCTAGCATGTAGAGAAATGCAAAGATTTCAACTAGGTCTGTTTTGATTTATGTATAGATTGAATTTAAATACATGATAGATGCTATATTCCACATTGGGCAGCTTTAGTCACGTATCTAAATGTGCCAAACTGAGATCTGGATTCCCCATTAATATTGTCATGATTGTGATTTTTCATAGTGCAAGACTTTTAATCTGCTGTGGTCAGAACTGTGAAATTCTTCTCTTAAGATGTTATGTTTAAACGGGTGACATGTTGTGTGGGTGATAGAAGAGGGACTGGGTCCCTTTTATGGTTGTGTTGTTTTGTACTGCTGTGTTATAAAAATAATTTTAATAATAAAAAAATATTTGATTTAAAAAAGAAAGAAATAGGACAGGGTCACTATTCTACCCTTGTCCATATAAAAAAAGCCTTCGGGTGCATACCATACCATCATAAATCTAACACCACTAAATCAATGGGTCTGGTAAAAGGAGGTTCAAAATGGAGACAGTAAAATCATGTATCCCCCCAATAGACGGAGAGTCAGCCATCAGCCATATGTACACTAGATTTGAGATGCCTACTATCATGTGCCTATCCACACCAACCACGAGCACATCCTGAGATTTGGCCTTTCCTCAGCACCAGATATCTTTGCAAAGATAATGACTGAGGTGGCAGTATTCCGAAGGAAGAAAGGAATTATAATTCCATATCTGGATGACATCCTGTTAGTAGCAGACTCAACCATCCTTTTCAGGCAGCAGCTTGCCCATGCGATCGTCACTAAAGGCCCTAGGTTGGCGTATCAACTTGGAGAAGTCGAAGTTGAGATCAGCTACTCAGAAGGTGTTTCCTGGAGTTCTCTTCAATTCACAATGCAGAATGTCTTCCCTACCCTCCTTAAAATAGGTGGAAGTCGGGCACGGGATCCAAACCTTCCAAAGGAAAAGGATAGTCTCCATCAGATACCCTATGAGTATTTTAGGCCTGATGACATCCTGTATTCCAAGCATACGCTGGAGTCAAGCCAACTCAAGGCGGCAGCCAGACAGCCTGGAGAGCGGAAGTGGAAAGTCGGTACTTTCAGGGTACATGGTTCCCGGAAGATCGAGAAAGCTCATCCAATTACAGGGAGTTGAAGGCAGTATGGGAAGCTCTGCAACAATATCCAGATCTGATTAGGAGTTGTCAAATCAAAATCTTTTCAGACAACGTCACAGCGGTGTCTTTTCGATGTCGCCAGGGAGGTTTGAAAAGCCGACTCCTACAGGCCGTGGCAAGGCAAATATTTCAATGGGCAGAGAGAAGTGTTCTTTCCATCTCAGCAGTTCATCACAAGGGCTCCGTGAACAAAGTGGAATACTTTCTCAGCAGGGAAAGGCTCTGGGCCTTCAGATGGGAACTAAATCAAGATGTATTTCTCCAGCTAACCCAGAGATAATAATAATAATTTAATTTCTATAGCGCCGACATATTCCGCAGCACTTTACATTTTAGATGGTGGGGGAGTTCCATGCACAGAACTGTTTGCAACACGGAAGAAAGCAAAAGTTGCAACATTTTTTTCCATAAACCCCAGGGACAACCCAGAAGGGATAGATACCTTGTCTCAAAGTTGGGAAGCAGATCTTCTCTATGCATTTCCCTATTCCCTCTTATATCAAGAGTCCTAAGAAAGATCCAAGAAGACCGAGCCACAGTGATATTGATGGACCCCTTTGGCCCAAGAAAAGTTAGTTTCCGGTGTTACTCCACATGGCCCTGGAAGATCCAGTTCCCCTACCAGACAGATACGACCTGCTGTCTCAGGGTCCCCTTCTATTAGAACCCGATAAGTGGACCCTCTGAGTCGCGGCTTGAGAGCCCCCGAGGGCGGGCTGACCAGATAGTGCCAACCCCTATACAGGGAGTGTGTGGGACAGGCCCAAGGAGGATGGAGCCGCAACTGCCGGAGCCAAAGGGGCGACTGAGGACTGGGCCAAAGATGGTACTGAGGACAGGAGTGAGATGGGACCACAGAGGAGACCAGAACAGAGAAAGCACCAGACGGGCAGGGATGGCAAGACACTCTACTGACCGGTATGGTGGAGACACACGATAGACGGAGAACAACAGGAACACAGGACTGGCAGGAGCGGCAGGAACACAGGAGTGGCAGAGACGGCAGGAATACAGGACTGGCAGAGACGGGAGGAACACAGGACTGGCAGGGACGGCAGGAACACAGGACTGGCAGGGACGGCAGGAACACAGGACTGACGGAGATGGCAGGAACACAGGACTGGCAGGGATGGCAGGAACACAGGACTGGCAGGTATGGCAGGAACACAGGACTGGCGGAGATGGCAGGAACACAGGACTGGCGGAAATAAAAGAACACACATCTAGCACATAGGGGGGTCTGGTCGAAGCCCTATATCGTGGAGAAATTGGGGTGTTCTATATGACTAGTGTAATACCTGTAAGTGGGAAAATCTATAGGATTCACTAAAAGACAACTGTAGAACTCTTTCCAGATTTTTAAACTGCAGCCCCTCTTCAATAGGGCTTATCACGCCCTCCCATTTTTCTTTTGACCGTATGATGTCTTTTGTTAATACAAGGTCCAACAGATATCTATAAAGTAATGAGATTAGTCCTCAGGAGATATGAGAGATGGCTATTCTCTGTATTACATCATTTTTGGTCACTCTGTTATTTAGGACGGGACCCCCTGCATGATATGCATGTCGTAACTGAAGATACTTATAAAATTCTGTGTTGACCAGTCCATATTCATTTTGTATTTGTGAGAACTCCTTGAGTGTATTTCCCTCTAAAGCATATGTAAATCTTTCAAATCCTTTTAGACTCCAGTTTTTAAACCCTTCCAAATTATATAGATTAGGGAGCCATGGCGTTTCCCACAATGATGTAAGTTGTGAAATTCCTTGTGTTCCTTGTAGTTTCTTCACTGTCCCCCAAAGTTTGTGTATTAACAGCGTAGTTCGGGTTCTAAAGAGGGTATCTTAAATTTGTGATCCTCCAATTCTTCATAGAGTCTGAGAAATTTAAAATGTGATTGGAGTAGTAGATGTTGAACTCCCCCTCCAGGGTCATCCCACCCACGAATGTGCTAGAGCTGAGCTGCATTAAAATAAACTCACAGATTTGGGACACCCATTGTTTTATCTCTTTGCAGAGTTCCCAGTTTAATTCTTGGAGATTGTCTTTCCCAGATTAAGGGTACCGTCACACAGTGCAATTTTCATCCCTACAACGGTACGATCCGTGACGCTCCAGCATCGTAACAATATCGCTCCAGCGTCGTAGACTGCGGTCACACTTTGCAATCTACGACGCTGGAGCGATAATTTCATGACGTATGTGCGATGTAGAAGCCGTTGGTTACTATGCGCACATCGTATACGATATATGTTACACCATGCGATCATGCCGCCACAGCGGGACACTAGACGACGAAAGAAAGTTTCAAACGATCTGCTACGACGTACGATTCTCAGCGGGGTCCCTGATCGCAGGAGCGTGTCAGACACTGCGATATCGTAACTATATCGCTCGAACGTCACGAATCGTGCCGTCGTAGCGATCAAAATTGCACTGTGTGACGGTACCCTAAGTCTCTGAACATGCCGTTAATTTTAAAGAAATATCTCTGGGGTAATCAAATGAGCATTATGCAACATATTTAGCAATTGTGGCATCCAAATGAACTTGACTAAGTTGGTGCGACCCATAACTGACAGTGGTAGTTTAGACCACGTGTCCAATTTGCATTTGAATCTCGCCAATATTGAGTTAAGGTTAAGTTTCTCATAGTCAGTAATTTTAGATGCTACATTAATACCTAAATATTTAAATTCAGTGACTACATGAAATCTTGAATCAGTATAGTGAGGAGCATTCATGTTCCCGTTATCCAATGGAAGCAATAATTATTTAGTCCAATTAATCACCAAACCCAAATATTTCCCAAACTTCTCAATTGTCTCCATAACTACTGGTAACATTTTGGAGGCTTCAGCCAAAAATAATAAAGCATCATCAGCATAAAGCGCAATTTTATCTTCCATATTCCCTCTGTGAAATCCCACTACTCCAGGGTGTTTCCTAATAATCACAGCTAGTGGTTCAATGGCTAATGTGAACAGCAGGGGGGGACAGAGGACAACCTTGTCTTGTACCCCTCCCCAATTCAAAGACTGAAGTAAGATGCCCATTTACTCTTAATCGTGCCAATGGCCTCTCATAATATAATTTGATCCATGATATACCGTAAATTCAGCACCCATACCAAATTTCTCCAAAATGACCCCAAATATTCCCATTTAACAGAGTCAAATGCTTTAGCAGCGTCAAGCGAGCATATGACTCTATCTCCTGCATTATTCACTGGTAGCTGGAGATTAAGAAATAATCTATGGATATTAACGGCTGTAGACCTAGCGGGCATAAAGCCTGATAGATCACTATGTATGACATTAGATATTTTGATATTTAACCTGGAGGCCAGAACTTTTGCTATAATTTTAACATCCATAGGAAGCAAAGATATAAGTCTATAGGAATTGGGAAGCAATGGATCCTTGCATAGTTTGGGTATAACGGCAATGACTGCTTCTCTCATTGATAGGGACAGATTGCCTTCCTTGGCTGCCTCCTGGAAGGTGCACAACATTTGAGGTAGTATTATATCCCCAAATTTCTTGTTTATTTACACAGGGAACCCTTCCAACCCCAGTAATTTATTATTGGCCATTGATGCTGTGGCCATTTGCAAACTCTCTAATTACAGGTGACTATTCAGGTATTTTTGATCTACCTCAGAGATAGCTGGAGGATTAATCCCCTCCAGATAAGTCAGAATTTGTTCTCTGCTAAACTGTATTTTGGTTCCATATAAGTACTGATAAAATTCCCTGAAACTATTTGAAATTTAATTGGGCTGATTAACTTTTGCACTTTCCTTGTCTTTTAACCCCTTAACGACCACTGATGCGCCCTTTAATGGTTAAGGGTACTTAAACCACAGTGCCGCTTTTTAACTGTGATAGATCCTATAACAGTGATCAAAATAAAAAAAATAGTACATAAAACCCCCCTTTATCACCCCCTTAGTTAGGGAAAAATTACAAATTAAAAAAATATATATTTATTTCCATTTTCCATTGGGATTAGAGTTGCGCTAAAGGGAGTTGGGCTAAAGTTAGGGTAAGGGTAAACATTAGCATTAGAGTTAGGGTTGGGATTATGGTTAAGATTGCGATTAGGGGTGTGTTGGGGTTACGGTTCTGATTAGTGTTATGGTTAGAGATGGGATAGTGTTAGGGATCTGTTGGGGTTAGGATTGTGGTTAGGGTTATGGTTGAGAATAGGGGTGTGTTGGGATTAGGGTTAGGGGAGTGTTGGGGATAGGGTTGGGATTGGGGTTAATGGTGTGTTGAAGTTAGGGTTACAGTTAGAATTGGGGGTTTCTACTGTTTAGGTACATCAAGGGGTTTCCAAAGGGACATGGGGCCACCATTGATTCCAGCCAATTTTATGTTCAAAAAGTCAAATGGTGCTCACTCCCTCTGAGCCCTGCCATGCACCCAAACAGTGGTTTATCCCCATATATGGGGTATCAGCATACTCAGGACAAATTGCACAACTTTGGGGGTCTAATTTCTACTGTTACCTTTGGGAAAATAAAAATTTGGGGATGAAAATAACATTTTTTGTGGAAAAAATATTTTTTATTTTCACAGCTCTACATTATAAACTTCTGTGAAGCACTTGGGGGTTCAAAGTGCTCACCACACATCTAGATAAGTTCCTTGGGGAGTCTAGTTTCCAAATTGGTGTCACTTGGTGTCCCTTCCAAGCTCTGCTATGTGCCCAAACAGTGGTTTACCCCCACATATCGGGTATTAGTGTATTCAGGAGAAATTGCACAACAACTTTTGTGGTTCATTTTCTCTTTTTACATTTGTGAAAATAAAAAAAATGGTTCTGAATTAAAATGTTTGTGAAAAAAAGTTAAATGTTCATTTTTTCCTTCTACATTGCTTCAGTTCCTGTGAAGCACGTAAAGGGTTAATAAACTTCTTGAATGTGGTTTTGAGAACACTGAGAGGTGCAGTTTTTAGAATGGTGTCACTTTTGGATATTTTCTGTTTGTACACCCCTCAAAGTGACTTCAAATGTGATATGGTCCCTAAAAAAAATGATTTTGTAAATTTTGTTGTAAAAATAAGAAATCACTGGTAACCTTTTAACCCTTATAACTTCTGAACAAAAAAAAAAAAATTGTTTACAAAATTGTGCTGATGTAAAGTAGACATGTGGGAAATGTTATTTATTAAGTATTTTGTGTGACATATCTCTCTGATTTAAGGGCATACAAATTCAAAGTTTGAAAATTGCAACATTTTCAACATTTTCGCCATATTTTTGTTTTTTCATAAATAAACGCAAGTCATATCGAAGAAATTTTGTCGCTAACATGAAGTACAATATGCCACGAAAAAATAATCTCAGAATCAGTGGGATCTGAGGAAGCGTTCCAGAGTTATAACCACATAAATTGACAGTGGTGAGAATTGTAAAAATTGGATTGGTCAATAAGCAGTAAATTGGCTCTGCCACTAAGGTGTTAAAGCTCCTATAAAGAATGTCCCTATTTGAACCCTTGCGATCATAGCCAATAAATGCAATGCCTTTTACCCTTCTTTATAGAAATGTATCTAGGAAAGTCTTAGTTACTTACCGGTAACGCTGGTTTTCGGAGCCCATGACAGCATCACGAGAGAGGTGATCCGCCCTTCAAGGACAGGAAACCTACAGAAAAAAGGGCGGCACTTCTCTCTCGCATCTGCTGGATTACAAAGCATGAGAGGACCTCCAAGCTTAGTTGCATTATATACATTATTCCGTACACCAAATCATTTTTCACATATTTTCCGTGAAGGAAGGGAATATAATGGTGCTGTCATGGGCTCTGAAAAACACCATTACCGGTAAGTAACCAAGACTTTATTTGGTCTCCCATGACAGCACCATGAGAGAATTACAGAGAGGTAAGAAAATTAGGGAAGGACCACAGCCTAAAGCACCCTTTTCCCAAATGTGAGATCGGAGGAAGCACCCATATCAAGCCTACAATGCTTATAAAACGTGGAAGGAGAAGACCATGTAGCTGCCTTACATATCTGCTCAATCGACACCTCCGATCTCTCTCCCTAGGAAGTCGCCACAGCTCGTGTGGAGTGAGCCTTCAAACCCTCTGCAACTGCCTTACTACCTGCTGTATAGACTTCCTTGATCCATCTAGCTAAAGTGCCTTTTGAAACCTTAAGCCTCTTCCTAGCCCCCTGAAAGGACACAAAGAATTATCCTTTTCCAAGGGTCAGTCAGCAAACGGAGCCTCTCTTCCTTCTGATTCCCAGGGTTGGCACAGAAGGAAGGAAAGCTATTTCCTGCAGTCTGTGAAATTTAGAGGCTACTTTCGGTAGGTAAAAGGGATCCAGGGTATATGGTGGAAGTTGGGACAGGGCCTGAATGTCACTAAGGCTAGGTTCACATTGCGTTAATGCAATCCGTTTAGCGCATACGCTAATGGAATGCACTAACGCAATGTCCATAAAGTGATCGTGTTTGTGATGTCTGATCTGCGCTAGCGAAGAATGGACCCTGAACGCTGCAAGCAGCGTTCGAGGTCCGTCCGAAAATAGCGGGACATCGCTGACGCATGCCAAAAATGGCATACGTTAGCGATGCATTAGCGATCCGTTAGCACATTGCGGTCAATGGGTGCGCTAACGGATTCGTTACATAGCGTTAATTGTGACAATTGCGCAATGTAACGGAGTCCGTTAGCGGACACCCACTAACGCAATGTGAACCTAGCCTAACCCTCCTTGCCAAGGTTAATGCGACAAGAAGGGCCATTTAAGGGAAAGCAAATTTATTGGGGCTAAATCAATGGGCTCAAAGGGAGACTGTCAATCCTGTTAGAACTAGGTTCAGATCCCAAGGCATTATTCTCTCTTTAATTATGGGCCTAGACCTAGCCGATGCTCTAACAAACCTAGCCACCCAATAATTGCCTGCCAGTTCACAATTATATAGGGCCCCCAGAGCCGATACCTGGACTTTGAGGGTGTTCGTGGATGGTCCCATCTCTAGGCCCTTTTGTAGGATTTCCAGAACTTGAGCAATTTGAACATTTCCCCCAAACTGTGCACCTGAGGCCGATACAAACTTATTCCAGGTTTTGACATATATCTTTGTTGTGGACACTTTCCTACTCTGAAGTAGAATGGTCACTAGATTATGAGAAAACCCTTTCCCTATGAACAGCACCCTTTTAAACTCCACGCCGTCAGATGCAGACTGGACACTTGTGGATGGAAGATTGGTCCTTGGAAGAGAAGATCTGGGAGTTCCAGAACAACCCATGGATTGGTGATGGACATCTTCCTCAGCCAGGAAAACCATGGCCTCTTGGGCCTAAAGGGGGCGAATAAGATAACTCATGCCTTGTCCTCCCGAATCTTTCTCAACACCAACAGAATCAGGGCTATTGGGGGAAAGGCATATGTTTGACTTCAGTTCTATGGAAGAGAATATACTCTTTGTGGACCTTCTCTGGGGTTTAGAGAACAGAACTGATGCACCTTTCTTTTCTCCCTGGTGGCAAAGAGGTCTATGTCCGGACATCCCCACATTGCACAATCTGATTGAAGACAGTTCGGTTTTAAAACCCATTCTCCCAGCTTGAGTTTGGTTGCGGCTTAGGAAGTCCACCTTGATGTTCTCTTTTCCTCTTATGTGCAGGGAGGTTAGTGACAGCAGATAAGCTTTGCCATCTGGAATATACGATCCGCCACTTCCATCAAAGACCTGGACTGGGTTCCCTCGTGGTGGTTGATGTAGACCACCATAACCTGATTGTCGCAAAGTATTCTGACATGTTGACCCTGTAGGGACATAAGTAGCAGTCTTATTGACAGCTCCACTGCCAACAACTCTTTCAGGTTAGATGAACCACCACTCTCACACCTCCCCTTGACCATCACCTCCTCCAAATAGGCCCCCCAACCTGTGGGGCTGACATCCATAGTAACAATCCGGGAAATATGGTTCAATCAGGGAACCCCTCTGGACAAATTTGCTAAATTTAACCATCAAAGGGATTGTATCGTAGAGAGGGACAGAGAGACAGTTCCTTCTAGGCATCCTCTAAGCCAGTGCTCCCTAACTCCGGTCCTCAAGAGCCACCAACAGGTCAGGTATTCAGGATTTCCTTAGTATTGCACAGGTGATGGAATCCTTGCCTTTCCAGGTAATGCAATTATCACCTGGCCAATGCTAAGGAAATCCTGAAAACATGACCTGTTGGTGGCTCTTGATGACTGGAGTTGGGGAACACTGCTCTAAGCAAGCACTCATTACACAACACTTCCCACTGTAAAGCCCTAGTATGGAATTTGGCCCACCGGACAGCCGGAATACAGGAAGTGAGCAATCCTAAAAGGGACATCGCACTCCTAAGGGACATAGATGGATTGTTTAGTGCTTTCAAAACTTGATGCTGAATACCTTCTAATTTGGGCACCGGTAGCCGACATTCCTGAGTCTCGGAGTCCAGAACGAGACCCAGGAATTCCTGCACCCTCAGGGGTTGCAAACGTGACTTTTTGAGATTCAAATGCCACCCCAACCCTTCTAGAGTAGTCATTACACCCTCCAACTGACTAGTGCAAAGAAGGCCTGAACTGCCTACTATTAAAAAGTCAAAATAGGGACCATCACGACATCCTCTTCATGGAGATGGGCCATGACCTCTGCTACCACCTAGGTGAAGACCTCTGTGGCCACGGCGAGACCAAACGGGAGGGTTTTAAACTGGAAATGTCTAACCGTACCTCCCAATGACACAGCCACTCTAAGGAACTGCTGGTGATCTGCGCGTATAGGTATGTGGTAGTATGCGTCCTTAAGAACCAACACTGCCATAAGGAAATTTCTGAAGAGCAATTTTATTGCCGACCTAACAGACTCTATCTGATCTTAAATTATATCTATCTTAAAGGGGTGCACTATCAGGAACGTGTTCAGTCATCTTAGATTAATAATGGTCTGAAAGGAAGTGTCCATTTTTTAAATCAAAAAAAGGGAGAGTAAAACCCCCTGCCTTTCTGACACAGGAACCTCCACCAAGACTGCCATATGCGATAGCTTCCAGACATCTGACTCCAGGGCCTGCTGTTCCCCAGCTGAGGAACGAGTGGGAGCTGTCATAAATTTGTCCTGTGGTATTGAGTGGAACTACAACCTCAGTCCTGATCTAATCAGACTATGGATCCAGTTACTATTCAATATCCTTGACCATGCCGGGTAGAAGGCAGACAGCCTTCCCCCTACGTGGGTCGGCAGTCATTGGAATGGTTTCCTGTGATCTTGGGACGAGCCAAACATGAACCCTCTACATTTTCTTTTTTTTGTCGTCCAATCAGCTTTTATCCCTGGAGGATTTTTTATGACTGAATCTTCTCAAGTTGAAGGAACGTCCGTAGGAAGGGACCGACAGGTCAGGAAACTTCTTTTTATTGTCCTCTGCCTTTTCCAGGAGTTTGACCAACACTGCCCCGAACAATTATACCCCTTCACAAGGGATTGCGCAGAGTTTCGCCCTGACCTGGATGTTTCCTGGCCAACACTTTAGCCATAAGGCCTTTTGGGCTGCATTAGAAAGGGCTGCGGCTCTTGCTGCTAACCTGAGTCCGCCAATGCATCCGACAGAAAAGCTCCAGCTCCCTGCATCATAGGAAGGGTAGACAAAATGCTTTCTATGGATGCCTTATCCTTTGCTTGAGACTCTAACTGGTCCAGCCAGACCAGTAAAGATCTGGCTGTACAGGTGGCTGCCACTGCCGGCCTGAGGGATCCTGCCAAGATTTCCCTGGCACCTTTTAGAAAAGTATCTGCTTTCTTATCTAGTGAGTCCTTTAGATTTCCCAAGTCTTCAAAAAGGTAGCGAGGATTTCCTAGATGCTTTAGCGACCGCCAGATCCATCTTTGGGGCTTTATCCCAGGAAAACGAGGCAGATTCTTCGAATGGATAACTTCTCTTGAAGGCCGGAGGTAAGAAGCCTTTCCATGCTGGTCTCTTCCACTCTCACAGAATAAGGGAGCAAATCTTATTGTTCAGAGCAAAGGACCTGCGTGTTTTCTGATCCTGACCTCTGAACATGACATCTTGCATAGATTTTTCAGGCCTGGGCTCAACCATCCCCATGGTATTATGAACTGCTTTTACCAGCTTATTCACTCGGCCAGCAAGGAAGCAGGAACGGCTTGACCGGGAATCTGAAGAGGATGAAGTTGAAGCAGATGAACTCAAGACATCCTCACCCGAGTCACTATCACTTTCTGACACCGGGGATCTAGGCTTCCTTATTTTCACCTTACGAACACTTTCCTGAGAAAGGGATCTCACTGATTCCCCAACCTCTGCCCTAACGATCTCCCTCAGGCTAGAAGCTAAGTCTGGTGTTTCTTCCGCTACAGTCTGTTGAATGCATGGCTGGCAGTCTCTTCCCGTAGGAATCTAGCAGTAAGGCCCTGTAAATTGCACAATTTATGCTTAGCTGTACACTTCTTCCCCTAGTAGAAAATTAGGAGAGACAAGAAGACTACATCACGGAGCGAACTTTCACAAAGATCACTTACCAGTGAAGAGTAACTGAATGGTACCGGAATAGGGGACACATCCCAGCCGAAGGGTCCCACCTAGGGGCTAAAGAGTGATCCAGTCTGCTGGAACTCTTCTGACTGGATCTCCTTTCACCCATACGACCACCTCCTGCGCTGCTACGTGGTTGTCACTATGTCACTCTCAAGAGGGGCTCCCCAGTGAGCTGCTGCTGTACAGGTGAATGCTGCACCTGCTCCTCTGACGACTCCATGATACCTTTCTGGGATTATGGGTCTGGAAGCACCTGGTTTGGTCCTGGCCTGCTTTTAATATCCTAGGCCACTTCCCGAATCCGGCACATCTGGTCTACTGGGTCAGCAGGTCCTCCATGTCGTCTGCCAGGACCACAGTGCAGAAACACACACCACCACCAGCCCCAGGCATACTTACCTGCACCTGTGCACCGGACCACGACCAAGCTGGTAATCCTGTAAAGACACCGCTCTCCTGCTATCGCTCACTATCGTCCAGTCCCCCTGGACCCACTGTGGTGCTTCCAGAGATCCCGGACTTGCCAAGGCAAGGGACCCTAGCTGCCTGAACCGACCGGCCGGGCCTGGGAATAAACTTCTATCTTCTACCTTCTTCACAGGTATGTCTGAAGAGGTTCACCCATCAAGAACAGGAAACCAACTGATGCGGGAGAGAGGTGCCACCCTTTTATGTCTGTAGGTTTTCTGTCCTTGAAGGACGGATTCCCTCTCTCGTGGTGCGGTCATGGGAGACCGAATAAAATAATCGTTTATTCTTGGCCTTCTCCCTAGTGTGTTTAGTATGCCTCTTGTGCCTCTCTCCAAGTCATTAGGTAGTGATCTGACAATACTCTGGGCAAGTGCTCCAACTTTTCCACTAAAGGGAGAATATGTTCTGTTCCCAAAGCAGAGTCTATGAGTGAGAGTGTATTATGTGATTTAGAGTATCAGGAGAACTGTTGTATTTTGTTATATTTAAGACGCCATATATCAGTCAAGGATAACTCTAACAGGAGCTCCCCAAACTTGGTTATGGGGGTGACCTCTGTAGCGTAGCTGTGTGTGATCTAAATCTATCCCAGTATGGGTGTATAATATTGTTAAAATCTCCCAATCATAGCACAGGGACCTCGGCTACTCTGTCTATAATCAACGCAATCTCCTTCATACATAATGGTGTTATTATAGGGAGGTGGGATGTAGACTGCCACAAGTAGGCTTTCTTTTGAGAAATATTCTACAATGAGTGCCAATGAATCTTCCCTCCCTATCCACCTTAGTGGATATCAATTCAAAAGGGATAGCTCTATGTACTGAAATACCGACACCCCTCGAGTAATTCGAAAAGGTAGAATACAGGCTGTGACTGATCCGCAAACGCTTCTGGGTCGCTATATTATTTTTTTCTAGATGGGTTTCCTACAAGCATATCACTGCTGGTGAATTTCCCTGTATATATTCCATGACAGCTACCTTTTTTAAGGGGTCTCCCAAACCTCTTACATTCCAATAGATTAATTTTACTTGGTTAGCCATTAGGATATTGCACATAGGGGATGGATAGGATATGTATGGGAAGTGTCATCATGACTCCGGTTCCCAAATGCAAGGCTATATTAATACCCCATTTTCCATGCAGGATTACTGTAATCATTACAAGTAGCAGAACTGAGCAGCACATTCTATAAACATTCAACTTAAAGAACATACAAACAGAAAAATACAGATCCACCCACAAAAACCAGATGGATGGGGGTACCAGTCCATGTCCCTTCCGTACATAATGCAAGCGAGCAACCTACAAAAAGAGAAAAACATTTCTTGTGAGCCTGCCCTTATAGGATAAAAGGCAAAATATCCATTTTCCACTGGGCCGCGGATTACTCGATAAGAAATATGACTCCAACAGTCAATCAGATATTTTCTGATGGCACATGACTTAAATTATACTTATTCCTTCAGTTCTGCAGATTCTAGTGAAGTCACTGCTCAGGGCCGGCTCCAGGTTTTTGTGGGCCCCGGGCAAAAGAGTCTCAGTGGGCCCACATACCACGATTCATGATGCACAGATACGGAGGAGAAATATAGATATACTACACAGGGCCTAGCCTTCCCCCTCATCCTTCACATAGGCAGATCTGCACACACAAAATACGCAGACATGCACACACACAATACGCAGACATGTACACATACAATACGTAAACATACACATACATACAGTACGCAGACATGCACAAACATACAATAAGCAGACATGCACACACAGTACTCAGACATGCGCACACACAAAGTACTCAGACATGCACACACACACAGTACGCAGACATGCACACACATACAGTACGCAGACATGCAAACAGTACGCAGACATACACACACACACAGTACGCAGACATGCACACACACACAGTACGCAGACATGCACACACACAGTACGCAGACATGCACAAACACACAGTACGCAGACATGCACACACACAGTACGCAGACATGCACACACACAGAACGCAGACATGCACACACACAGTACGCAGACATGCACACACACAGTACGCAGACATGCACACACACAGTACGCAGACATGCACACACACAGTACGCAGACATGCACACACACACAGTACGCAGACATGCACACACACACAGTACGCAGACATGCACACACACACAGTACGCAGACATGCACACACACAATATGCAGACATGCACAGCACACACATACAGTAAAATATGCAGATATACACATACAATACGCAGACATGCACACACACACAATATGCAGATATGTACATACATATATTTGAAGACAAATACACAAAAATACATAATTATATACAGTCATACACACTGATATACACACAGATATGCACATCATACATGCATACACAGACAGACACAAGCCTCACTCACCTCCCCCTGGCTTCTCGCTCATCAGGCTGCTCTGGCATGTGGCTATGGAGGGCGCGCTGTTTAATGGCAGTCAGACATGGCCGCACACAGTGCACTCTGCAGCTGTGTCTGCTACTAAATGATGCGGTCGGGCCGGCACTGTGCCTTTAACTTTGCTTGTGTGTCTGCCCGGCTGCATCATTACTACAGCTGCAGAGTGCACTGTGCGCGACCATGTTTGTTTAAGTGACGGCTGAGCTCAAGTAGTGCCGAAGCTGCTGGGGGAGCAGCCAGGGCTCCCTGGTGTCCCGGCCACCAGTGGGCCCCCCATTTGTTCAGGGCCCTGGCAGTTGCCCGGGTTCGCCGGGTGCTGACGCCGGCCCTGTCACTGCTCATTTAGATCAATGCAGCGGAGTGCTTCTTTAGGATTTTAAAAAGGAGGTCCCTACCAGGGCAGCCACTCATTTTGGTGGGGTAGAGCATAGAATATATTTGTAGCTGGCGTACACGACGTTTTACATCCACAAATTGTGCTCTGTGTTTTGACAATTTAATGGAGTAGTCAGGGAAAAAGCACACCTTTTGGCCATTGATGGATATGTTCCCTTTATCATGAGCTGCCTTAAGGATGTTTTCATGGTCCTTATAATGAAGCAGCTTCTTTAGGACTGGGCGCGGAGGGGCTCCTGGTAGTAATGGCAGAATAGGCACCCTGTGCGCCCTCTCCACAGCACATGTGTTCTGCCCCAAACAGGGAATGCAGCCATTTCTGAAATCAATCAGTAGGATTTGATGCTGTTTTTTCACGGATGCCAATTACCCTTATATTATTCCACCTAAGTTTGTTCTCCAAATCATCTGTTTTAGCCAGCAAGGCCAGGATCTGTTCACTATGTCTGGTGTTGTCACTGATAATTCGAGGTTCTTTATCCTCAAGATCACAAATTCTCCCTTCAGATGCTGTAGTGCAGATTTTTACTTTTTTGCAGCCCCTGTCTCCTACAGGAAAGTTCTTCCTTAATCTCACCCATCTGGTTAATAAGTAAGGACAGAGCAGATCCGTACTGTGTAACAGCCATGCAGGGCCGGTTTTAGACAAAGTTTTAGACAAAGTGGGGCCCTAGGCAAAAATTTTAAGTGGGGCCCCAAATGCTAACATTGTAAAATCACACAAACATTTAAGTTACAGTACATGAGCAGGATGCGGATACAGTTGGTGGAGGGGCCTGGAGCCAGTGCTCACACTGTGGCCCCCATATTTAGGTGCCTTATATCGGCCAACAGGTCTGCCACTATTAGCTGTATGCAGGGGTGTTGCTAGGGTCAGAAAAGATTGGGGGCCCAAGCTCCAAGACAAAGAGTTACCCCCAACTCCCTCTTAATTTTTTTTTTTTTTTTTAACACCACAGATAATACAGTGATAACTCTCTGAGTACAGATAATTTAGTATATATCACATGCAGTCCTATGTAACACCACAGATAGTCTTACTCTGAAACGCTATGTCCATGTTCACATGCAGCATTTTTTTCAGTAGCCAAAACCTTTTCTATTAGCCTATTACCTTTTTCAGCTTGTTCTGTGGTGTTCTTCACACTTTTTTCAGCTTTTTTTTGGAGTGAGGATGTTTGCTTTGTCTACAGTATGTTTAAGACCACATTCATATGATCAGTATTGGGTCAGTATTTCACATCAGCATATGTAAGCCAAAATCAGGAGGGTGATAAATACAGAAGTGGTGACATGTTTCTCAGGGTATGTGCACACGCTGCAGATTTTGCTGTGGATCTGCAGCAGTTTTCCATGCGTTGTACAGCACCATGTAAACATATGGAAAACAAAATCCGCCATACACATGCTGCGGAAAAAAACACGCAGAAACGCTGCGTTGTATTTTCTGCAGCATGTCAATTCTTTGTGCAGATTCCGCGACGTTTTACAACTGCTCCATAATAGGAATCTGCAAGTGTAAAAACGCTGTTGAAAACCGCACAAGAAAACGCAGTAATTCCACCGTAAATCTGCAGGTAAAACGCAGGGTGTTTTACCAGAAGATTTTTAGGAAACTGTGGAACAATCCGTGGCAGATTCCGCAACGTGTGCACATAGCCTCATTGTTCCACTGCTGTTTCTGCATTACAAATACTGATGTGAAATACTGAACATATGAACGAGACCTAATAGTTTAATTAATCAAAACCACTTAAATTGCAGTGAGAAATGCCGTTGCAATATCTGCAGCTTTTTTATTCTTTCATTGCTTTCTACAGGTGAAAACACACTGAAAGAAATGACACGCTACAGATTTATAAAGCGCTACATTTCTGAAATCCAGTCAGAAAACAAACAAGCGCCTGCAGGAGATTTCGGAAATCTCCTGTTTTGCTGGCACTTTATAAAGCAGCTTTTCGCCATGTTCATATGCAAAATTTTTGCAGCTTTTTCTTCTGCAAATAAGAAGTTTACAGCATTTTACAGCACAAGCAAAAACTGATATTTTCAGAAATCTCCAGCACACCCTTTTATTTTCCCCTGACTGAATTTCACAACAGCAGCCTTTTTTAAATCTGCAGCGTGTCACTTTCAGCAATTTGTTTCACTTGTAGAAAGCAATAAAAAGTTAAAAAAATGCTGTTGTTTTTCGCTGCGTTTTTTGTGAATAACACTAACTTTATTAAACATGTACTGTACACAAAAAACAAACAGCAAAAGCTCTAAGGGTGTGTGCCCGCAATCAGTAAACGCTGCGGGTTGGCTGCTGTGTACTTGTGCAGCGTCCACCCCGCAGCGGCCAGATGTTACAGTATAGTGGAGGGGATTTCAAGAAATTCCATCTCTACTATGGGTGCACTGACACCCGCACCTCACCTGTGGAGACGGACATGGGGCGCGTCTCTCCAGACTGCAGCATGCCAATTTATATGGCGTAGATGCAAGTCTCCACCAGAGAAATCTCACCCCTGCAATATATAGGACGCGGTGATTCTGCACGGTTCAATGAACACACGTGGAATCACCTGTGTTCAATACATGGCAGCACTTTGGAAGCAGCATGATGTCCACTGCGTACAGAGGTTGCCATTTCCGGATCCTCTGCACATACCCTAAATAAAGGGTGCTTTGAAAGCAGTGTTTTTACTGCCAAGAGAGCAGGCTTTGGCTGCAAAAAAAATGCACCAAAAACGATGATGCACACCTGTACTATATGTGTATAGTTTACCCTTATTTCACATGGGAATTTATTTATTTCTATATAATAAATACCCTGATTCAGCAGACAATGTTCCTGCCTTGTGTCATCCAGGCAGTAGTGACAGGTCGCCCTGTCAGATTACAGGCAATGATTTAGTGACTCGTCAGAGCCTATGATATTCCCTGCTGTATGTGACTGTGAAACTTGATCCTATAGCAATCAGCACAGAGCTCCAGGACCACATGAGTAAATCACTGCACTGAGGGGGTCTCAAGGGGGGTTTCGGAGACACGCTCTGGGACTACAGAACAATGCACAGCATTATTCACTGCTGAAAACCCTCTGGGCACTTCATACAGGGTTGCAGATGCAGGGGGCCCCCTTGTAGGTGGGGGCCCCAGGCATCTGCCTGGTCTGCCTGTGCCAAATGCTGGCCCTGCAGCCATGAACACATCTTTTAGTGTCTGCTGGGCTGAAACAGCACTGAAAGGGTCTCTGGCTGAGACTGCAGGCTACAATCTGTATTATCAGCCACATCCTCACACTCCCCATGGATAGCAGAGAAGCCACTAGCTAGTCCTTTATGTGTGCCTGCCCCTCATTACTGATGGATACCCCTCTGGATGTCCTGGCATAGCTGGCCAATTTAAGTGCTGCATTTACAGCAGAGGACTTCACTACATGTGTAACTGAAGGCATCCAGGTGCTATCTTGATTTCTCTTAGATATAGACTTGGCACACACTATATGGATGCAGTGAAAAGATTTAATCAAATGCAGTACATACAGTAGACGTTTCGGTCACAGCAACCTTCAGCAAAGTACTAAAAAAAAAAATGATAAAGAAACAAAACCAAAGATTAAACAAATAGTATGTTAAAAGTCTAGGAATCACATTTAGTGGATAAAATAATGCCATTTGACACCATAATTATTATAGCTGATGTAACTGAGTCAATATGGCACAGTAGCCCAACAAAATGACACTGACATAAGGTATGCAGCTACCTAAAGTAGTGTATTGTATAGAATGGTGATGGGGCAATTTGTCCTAAAAGAAAAGACATGCAAATAGTGCATGGAGTGAAAATGAAAGGCATGGGAGACAAATCACCAAAGAGCAAAGGTACATACCCCTAGTTTAGAGAATACTTGTTAAAGGTGATTCTAAACAATCTGTGGGTTCAAACATTAAGAGTAAAGCAATTAGAATAGCTATTGTTAGGTGCACTACACAGCTGAGGTTGCAGAGTGGAATCTCTTACCGACCATTGTATAGGATATAGCGTGAATACGCGGTATCCACCGCTAGTCGCGTATGCCAGAGAGCATTCCTTGCTAGTATTTGTACACTCCTTGCCAGAAGTTATGTAGCTTGTCCATGTCATGTGAATAAAAGCTTATAACCGGACGTTAAATTCATCCATTGGTTGTATAAATTATTCTTTTGAAAGCTGAAACCCTCCAAAATTTGGTTTAGGTTAAGAAAATAAATTGGCATCAATGCAGAAATATTGATCAGTTAATGGACACAGAATGGTCAGATTTTGGCAAGACAAAAGTTTTGTCGCCCACAGAAAGTAATGTGATATTCAAACAAATAATTAACTTAAAATACAAATATATGATGCATAACATTTGTGAATGAAGTTGTGGTGCTATTAGAGTCATATTTAAAATTTTGTGTGACTTCCATGAGCTTGAAGGACTGCATTCATGCGGTTCAACAATGATTCATAAAATGTATTACTGAAGTCATTAGGAATACCAAAGAATGCAGTCTTACATGCCTCCCAGAGTTAATCTAGATTCTTTGGTTTTGTCATCTAAGCTTCCTCTTTCATCCTACCCCAAGCATGCTCAATGATATTCATGTCTGGTGACTGGGCTGGCCAGTCCTTGAGCACCTTGATCTTTTTTGCCTGGAGGAACTTTGTTGTAGAGATGGATGTATGAGATGGAGCACAATCCTGCTGCAGAATTTGACCCCTTTTATGATTTGGAATATAAGAGGTAGCTAATGCTTCTTGATTTTAGGCTATTGACATTGCCTTCCACCTTGCAAATGTTTCGCACACCCCCATACTGAATGTAACCCCAGACCATGATCTTTCCACCACCAAATTTAACTGTTTTCTGGGTGTATTTTGGATCCATACGGGCTCCGTAGGTCTCCTGCAGTATTTGCGGTGGCTGTGGTGTAATTCTACTGAAGATTCATCAGAGAAATCCACCTTCTGCCACTTTTCCAGCATCCATCTGTTTAGCAGGCTGTGGGACTTTGCAAATGCCACACCTTTTTTGCCTTTTGTTTAGTGCTGGCTTCTGGGCACTGATTCGACCATGGAGGCCATTTTGAGACAGAATCGAACAAACTGTTCTAGTTGACACAGGGACTTGAGGTGACCAGGTCTGTTGGAGCTCTGCTGCAGTGGAAGAGGGGTTTGCTTTGGATTTTCTAACCAACAAACCGTTCCTCCTGAGCAGTTGTCTTGCGGGGTCTGTTGGACCTGGACTTGTCAAACACATCTCCAGTCTCTTCAAATCTTTTTTAAATTCTTTGTACAACCCCTGGCAAAAATTATGGAATCACCGGCCTTGGAGTATATTCATTCAGTTGTTTAATTTTGTAGAAAAAAAGGAGATCACAGACATGGCACAAAACTAAAGTCATTTCAAATGGCAACTTTCTGGCTTTAAGAAACAGTAAAAGAAATCAAGAACAAAAAATGTGGTAGTCAGTAATGGTTACTTTTTTTAACCAAAAAATTATGGAATCACTCAATTCTGAGGAAAATATTATGGAATCACCCTGTAAATTTTCATACCCAAAACTAACACCTGCATCAAATTAGATCTGCTCATTAGTCTGCATCTAAAAAGAAGTGATCACACCTTGGAGAGCTGTTGCACCAAGTGGACTGACATGAATCATAGCTCCAACACAAGAGATGTCAATTGAAACAAAGGAGATGATTATCAAACTCTTAAAAGAGGGTAAATCATCACACATTGTTGAAAAAGATGTTGGTTGTTCACAGTCCGCTGTGTCTAAAATCTGGACCAAATACAAACAACATGGGAAGGTTGTTAGAGGCAAATATACTGGTAGACCAAGGAAGACTTCAAAGCGTCAAGACCGGAAACTTCAAGCAATATGTCTCCAAAACAGGAAATGCACAACAAGACAAATGAGGAACGAATGGGTGGAAACTGGAGTCGTCTGTGACAGAACTGTAAAAATCCACCTAATTAAATGGGATTTACATTTAGAAAAGCTAAATGAAAGCCATCATTAACACTTAAACAGAAAAAAACAAGGTTACAATGGGCTAAGGAAAAGCAATCGTGGACTGTGGATGACTGGATGAAAGTCATATTCAGTGATGAATCACGAATCTGCATTGGGCAAGGTGATGATGCTAGAACTTTTGTTTGGTGCCATTCCAATGAGATTTATAAAGATTACTGCCTGAAGAGAACATGCAAATTTCCATAGTCATTGAGGATATGGGGCTGCATGTCAGGTAAAGGCACTGGGGACATGGCTGTCATTACATCTTCAATAAGTGCACAAGTTTATGTTGATATTTTGGACACTTTTCTTATCCCATCAATTGAAAAGATGTTTGGGGATGATGAAATCATTTTTCAAGATGATAATGCATTCTGCCATAGAGCAAAAATTGTGAAAACATTCCTTGAAAAAAGACACATAAGGTCAATGTCATGGCCTGCAAATAGTCCGGATCTAAATCCAATTGAAAATCTTTGGTGGAAGTTGAAGAATATGGTCCATGACAAGGCTCTAACCTGCAAAGCTGATCTGGCAACAGCAATCAGAGAAAGTTGGAGCCAGTTTGATGAAGAGTACTGTTTGACACTCATTAAGTCCATGCCTCAGAGACTGCAAGCTGTTATAAAAGCCTGAAGGGGTGCAACAAAATACTAGTGATGTTTTGGAGTGTTTTTTGTTTGTTTTTCATGATTCCGTAATTTTTCCCCTATGCTGGATTAAAAAAAGTGACCCATACTGACTACCACATTTTTTGTTCTTGATTTCTTTTAGTGTTTCTTAAAGCCAGAAAGTTGCTATTTGAAATTACTTTAGGTTTGTGCCATGTCTGTGATCTTTCTTTCTACAAAATTAAACAACTGAATGAACATCATCCAAGGACGGTGATTCCATAATTTTTCCCAGGGGTTGTACTTGACACAGAGACATTAAAGGTGCCAGCCACCTCTGCAGTGGATCTGGTCTTCAGCCTCTTGATAATCCAGGCTTTGGTCACAGGGTGGATTTTTGGCATGTTGTCAGAGCTCAATTTGCAGTTCAAGTGAAGGTCTTGGGTGCTGGGTTTCTTTTTATACACAAACACTAATTAACCGATCATTTACTGAGCACAGGTGAGGAGGTAAACTAGGATTGGGTACATTATATGACCAGGCGACAAAACTTTTGTCTTGCCAAAATCTGACAATTCTGTGTCCATTAACTGATCAATATTTCTGCATTGATGCCAATTTATTTTCTTAACCTAAACCATATTGCGGTGGGGTTTCAGCTTTCCAAAGAATCATTTATACAACCAATGAATGAATTTAACGTCGGGTTATGAGTTTTTATTTATATAACATGGATAAGCGACATAACTTCTGTCAGGGAGTGTATAGTGCAGTAAAGCAGTGATTGGAGACGCCAACAGTAAGTGGCGTATCGTGCGATCTAGTGACACTAGTTTGCGTTCCACTTAGCTGGAAGTGGGTGGGGAAAAGGGGTTGTGCATTCCAGTGATGCTGTCTAGCATTCCATAGGCTGGAAAAAGATCATAGGTGTACTCCAAAGGAGATATAATTCTGCTATGCTGTGTGTGAAGTGGATCCGTAGGCAGAGGGTGCTCTTTCTAAATCAGATGGAATTAATAATTCTGAAATAAGAAATACAAGAGTTAATATTGATGCATAAGCTCCATTCTCATGTCATGTGCACTGTAACAATGAAGCTACCACTGTAGCTAGGGCAAATAGAATTATTAGTTCAGAAATACTAGGATGTTGATATTTATACAAGTTTGTACATAATCTCCATTTACATCTCTAATACACTATAACACCAATAAAGTTTTTGACAGTGGCAAAAACGATTGGATATCAGTGTCTGTTTAAGCCTTTTGGGGCCAATGTTTGAAGTTCGTGGATTCAGAACGCCTCTCTCCTTTTGAGGAGGAGAATTTGATTCCCCCCTCTGCTTGGTGGTTTAACCTGTTCTATTACTTGAAAGTTGTGCAATGGTATGGGCGGAGGAAATGAAGTGGTATGGAATTGATAACAATAGATTTTTGCACCCAATCATAGATTTGTGCTTTGAGATGCGATCTTTAATAGGTTGTGTGGTCTCACCTATATAGAATAGGCCACAAGGGCATTTAATCAGGTACATGACAAATGATGTGTCGCATGTTGAGTAATCCACAGAGTCCATATTGTCACCAATTTCAAGGTATTTGTAAAAAATCCTAATTCATTAATAAGACAACATCCTTTCTTTTGGATACAGGAGCTTTTCTTGATGTGATTCACAATCTGGGTCCTATCTCTAAAGAAGCACTTTTAGGTCACCTTTGACGTAAAAGACCTATATACGCCTCTACCACATTTGCAAGGGATTCAATCAGTACGTCATTTATTTACTTCTGCAAATTTTGATCCCGAACAAATTAATCTATGCTGTGACCTACTTTCTATCGTTTTAATGAAAAATTTCTCTCTTTGAAGACACCTTTTATTTATAATTCAAGGGCACAGCTATGGGCTCAAACACTGCACCACCCTATGCAAACTGTTACATGGCCCACTACGAGGGCAGTATAATTTAGGCTAGGTTCACATTGCGTTAGTGCAATCCATTTAGCGGATACGCTAATGGATTGCACTAACGCAATGTCCAAAAAGGGATTGCGTTCGGCAATCCCGCTAGTGCAGATGCCCGATCTGCGCTAGCGAGGAACGGACCCTGAACGCTGCAAGCAGCGTTCGAGGTCCGTTCGAAACTAACGGTACATCGCAGACGCATGCCAAAAAAGGCATACGTTTGCGATGCGTTAGCACATTGCAGTCAATGGGTGCGCTAACGGATCCGTTACATAGCGTTAATTGCAACAATTGCACCATGTAACGGAGTCCGTTAGCGGACGCCCACTAACGCAATGTGAACCTAACCTTACATCGATGACCTCTTCCGATCACATACCTTGGTATGGAAGAGGTATATCGATATTTTCTGCATTTGCGGAGGTTCCCAAGATTCGTTGAGCTAATTTTTTTCCGCCTGCGATCCTCATGGCCAGGCCTCGACTTTACCATGACACCTGACTCCAAACAAATCAACTTTTTGGACGCATAAGTGATTAAAGACGACTTGGGCTGTCTATCCACAGACCTATATGTCAAACCAACAGACCGCAATAGTCTACTTCATTATCATAGCTTTCACCCGGTTAGGGTAAAAAAAACCCACCATATTGAATTTAAGAGCGTCCGCAAAATAGTGTCCATCAGTGTTTATCAGTTTCTATGAAGAGGTAAGTTCCGGATTGGACCAAGGGAACCCAGTGGATGTAGTGTATATGGACTTTTCAAAAGCTTTTGATACGGTGCCACACAAAAGGTTGATACATAAAATGAGAATAATGGGGATAGGGGAAAATATGTGCAAGTGGGTTGAGAGCTGGCTCAGGGATAGGAAACAAAGGGTGGTTATTAATGGAGCACACTCGGACTGGGTAGCGGTTAGCAGTGGGGTACCACAGGGGTCAGTATTGGGCCCTCTTCTTTTTAACATATTTATTAATGACCTTGTAGGGGGCATTCAGAGTAGAATTTCAATATTTGCAGATGACACTAAACTCTGCAGGGTAATCAATACAGAGGAGGACAATTTTATATTACAGGATGATTTATGTAAACTAGAAGCTTGGGCTGATAAATGGCAAATGAGCTTTAATGGGGATAAATGTAAGGTCATGCACTTGGGTAGAAGTAATAAGATGTATAATTATGTGCTTAATTCTAAAACTCTGGGCAAAACCGTCAATGAAAAAGACCTGGGTGTATGGGTGGATGACAAACTTAAATTCAGTGGCCAGTGTCAGGCAGCTGCTACAAAGGCAAATAAAATAATGGGATGCATTAAAAGAGGCATAGATGCTCATGAGGAGAATATAATTTTACCTCTATACAAGTCACTAGTTCGACCACACTTAGAATACTGTGCACAGTTCTGGTCTCCGGTGTATAAGAAAGACATAGCTGAACTGGAGCGGGTGCAGAGAAGAGCGACCAAGGTTATTAGAGGACTTGGGGGTCTGCAATACCAAGATAGGTTATTACACTTGGGGCTATTTAGTTTGGAAAAACGAAGACTAAGGGGTGATCTTATTTTAATGTATAAATATATGAGGGGACAGTACAAAGACCTTTCTGATGATCTTTTTAATCATAGACCTGAAACAGGGACAAGGGGGCATCCTCTGCGGTTGGAGGAAAAAAGGTTTAAGCATAATAACAGAAGCGGATTCTTTACTGTAAGAGCAGTGAGACTATGGAACTCTCTGCCGTGTGATGTTGTAATGAGTGATTCATTACTTAAATTTAAGAGGGGACTGGATACCTTTCTGGAAAAGTATAATGTTACAGGGTATATACACTAGATTCCTTGACATGGCGTTGATCCAGGGAACTAGTCTGATTGCCGTATGTGGAGTCGGGAAGGAATTTTTTTTCCCCAATGTGGAGCTTACTCTTTGCACATGGGTTTTTTTTGCCTTCCTCTGGATCAACATGTTAGGGCATGTTAGGTTAGGCTATGAGTTGAACTAGATGGACATATAGTCTTCCTTCAACCTTAATAACTATGTAACTATGTAACCAGGATATACAAAAACAACGACTTGCAGAAATATGTTCTAAATTCTCTGAAAGGGGTTATCCAGAACACACACTGGAAATATCGAACACCACAATTTCTCCCAAACCTAAATCAGGGAATCATATTCTCTTTGTCCATAATTATCATCCTCTAGCCTTATTCACAATATTCTCCAATATTAAAAAATTCAATGAACCATTCCTTCCTTGTTTTAGAAGACCAAGGAACATACGCGACATGCTGGTAAAAGTGGACGTGGGTCCCTCACACCAACCACAACAATGATTCCTTATGAATCCCAAATTTGGCACTCTCCCTTGCCTGCAATAATGTCCAGCGAGGAAACAATTTCTATCATCCCTATACTGGAAAAAAATACACCATAAAAGATTACTTGACATGAGACACATTTTTCATCTACCTGATTAAATGTCCTTGTGGCCTATTCTATATAGGCAAGACCACACAACCTATTAAAGATAGCATCTCAAAGTACAAATTACAATTAGGTGCTATAATCTATTGTTACAAATCCCCTACCACTTAATTTCCTCTGGCCATACCATTGCACAACTTACGTTTCAAGTCATAGAACAGGTTAAAGAACCACGCAGAGGGGGGAATTTAATTAGCCTCCTCAAAAGGAGAGGCGTTCTGGATCCACGAACTTCAAACATTGGCCCCAAAAGGCTTAAACAGGGACTATGATAACCAATCATTTTTGCCACAGTCAAACTGTATTGGTGTTACAGTGTATTAGAGATGTAAATGGAGATTATGAACAAACTTGTATAAATATCAACATCCTTGCATTTCTGAACTAAATTCAATTTGCCCTAGCTACAGTCGTAACTCACTTGTGCTACAGTGCTCAGGACATGAGAATGGAGCTTATGCATCAATATCAACTCTTGTATTTCTTATTTCAAAATTATTAATTCCGTCTGTCTTAGGGTATGTGCACACGTTGCGGATTCCACTGCCCTGCGTTTTACCTGCAGATTGTGCGGATTTCACCTGTGTTTTTACACCTTCGGATTCCTATTACGGAATAGGAGTAAAGCGGTGTGAAATCCGCACAAAGAATTGACATGCTGCGGAAAATAAACCGCTGCGTTTCCGCAGCATGTGCACTGCGGATTTGGTTTGCCATAGGTTTACATGGTGCTGTACAACGCATGGAAAACAGCTGTGGATCAGCAGCGTGTGCACATACCCTTAGAAAGCGCACCCACTGCCTACGGATCCACTTCACACACAGCCTAGCAGAATTCTATCTCCTTTGGAGTACACCTATTATCTACACCAGGGGTCCCCAACTCCAGTCCTCAAGGCCCACCAACATGTCATGTTTTCAGGATTTCCTTAAGGTACCTTCACACTAAACGATATTACTAGCGATCCGTGACGTTGCAGCGTCCTCGCTAGCGATATCGTTCAGTTTGACACACAGCAGCGATCAGAATCCTGCTGTGATGTCGTTGGTCGGGGCTAGAGGGCCAGCACTTTCTTTGGTCGCTGACTCTCCCGCTGACATCGCTGAATCGGCGTGTGTGACACCGATTCAGCGATGTCTTCGCTGGTAACCAGGATAAACATCGGGTTACTAAGCGCAGGACCGCGCTTAGTAACCCGATGTTTACCCTGGATACCATCCTAAAAGTAAAAAAAACAAACGCTTCATACTTACCTTCAGCTGTCTGTCCCTCGGCGCTGTGCTTTCCCTGCACTCACTGTGAGCACAGCGGCCGGAAAGCAGAGCGGTGACGTCACCGCTCTGCTTTCCGGCCGCTGTGCTCACAGCCAGTACAGAGAAGCAGAGCGCCGGGGACAGACAGCAGAAGGTAAGTATGAAGCGTTTGTTTTTTTTACTTTTAGGATGGTATCCAGGGTAAACATCGGGTTACTAAGCGCGGCCCTGCGCTTAGTAACCTGATGTTTACCCTGGTTACCGGCATAGTTGGTCGCTGGAGAGCTGTCTGTGTGACAGCTCTCCAGCGACGCTGCAGCGATCCGGATCGTTGTCTGGATCGCTGCAGCGTCGTTTAGTGTGAAGGTACCTTTAGTCTTGCCCAGGTAATAATTGCATCACCTGTGCAATGCAAAGGAAATCCTGAAAACATGACCTGTTGGTGGGCCTTGAGGACTGGAGTTGGGGACCCCTGATCTACACTGTGTGCACAATTATTAGGCAAGTTGTTTTTTAGAGGAATATTTTTATTATTTATCAACAACTGTTCTCAATAAACCCAAAAGACTCATATCAAAGCTTAATATTTTTGGAAGTTGGAGTGGGGTGTTTTTTTTTTAATTTGGCTATCTTAGGAGGATATCTGATTGAGCAGGTAACTATTACTGTGCATAATTATTAGGCAACTTAATGAAACCCAAATATACTCCCATCTCACTTGTTTATTTTCATCAGGTAAACTGCCAAAAATTTAGAAATAAATATTTTTGACATGCAAAAACAAACCCCCCCAAAATTAGTGACCAATATATCCACCTTTCTTTATGATGACACTCAACAGCCTTCCATCCATAGATTGTCAGTGCTTGATCTGTTTACGATAAACATTGCGTGCAGCAGCTACCACAGCCTCCCAGACACTGTTCCAAGAGGTGTACTGTTTTCTCTCCCTGTAGATCTCACATTTTATGAGTGATCCACAGTTTCTCTATGGGGTTCAGGTCAGGTAAACAAGGGGGCCATGTCATTATTTTTTCTTCTTTGAGACCTTTACCGGCCAGCCACGCTGTGGAGTATTTGGAGGCATGTGATGGAGCATTGTCCTGCATGAAAATCATGTTTTCATTGAACAATACCGACTTTTTCCTTTACCACTGCTTGAAGTTGTCTTCCAGAAACTGGCAGTAGGTCTGGGAGTTGAGCTTCAATCCATCCTCAACCTGAAAAGGTCCCACAAGTTCGTCTTTGATGATACCAGCCCATACCAGTACCCCAGCTCCACCTTGCTACCGTCTGAGTCGGAAAGGAGCTCTCTGCCCTTTACTGATGCAGCCTCTGGCCCATCAAGAGTCACTCATTTCATCAGTCCATAAAACCTCTGAAAAGTCAGTTTTAAAGGGACACTGTCACCTGAATTTGGAGAGAACAATCTTCAGCCACGGAGGTGGGGTTTTTGGGTGTTTGATTCACCCTTTCCTTACCCGCCGGCTGCATGCTGGCTGCAATATTGGATTGAAGTTCATTCTCTGTCCTCCGTAGTACATGCCTGCACAAGGCAAGATTGCTTTGCGCAGGCGTGTACTATGGAGGACAGAGAATGAACTTCAATCCAATATTGCAGCCAGCATGCAGCCAGCGGGTAAGGAAAGGGTGAATCAAACACCCGAAAACTCCGCCCACATGACCCAAAACCAGTCCCGCCATATTCAGGTGAGAGTCCCTTTAAGGTACCGTCACACATAATATCGTTAACGATATCGTTGCTTTTTGTGACGTAGCAACGATATAGTTAAGGAAATCGTTATGTGTAACAGCGACCAACGATCAGGCCCCTGCTGGGAGAACGTTGGTCGCTGGGGAAAGTCCAGAACTTTATTTTGTCGCTGGACCTCCCACAGACATCGCTGAATCGGCGTGTGTGACACCGATCCAGCGATGTCTTCACTGGTAACCAGGGTAAACATCGCGTTACTAAGCGCAGGGCCGCGTTTAGTAACCCGATGTTTACCCTGGTTACCAGCGTAAACGTAAAAAAAAAAAAACACTACATACTTACATCCCGTGTCTGTCCCCGGCGCTCTGCTTCCCTGCACTGGCTGTGAGCGCCAGCCAGCCAGAAAGCACAGCGGTGACGTCACCGCTCTGCTTTGCGGCTGGCTGGCGCTGCCAGTGCAGAGGAAAGCAGAGCATCGGAGGAGACACGGAAGGTAAGTATGTAGTGTTTATTTTTTTACGTTTATGCTGGTAACCAGGGTAAACATCGGGTTACTAAGCGCGGCCCTGCGCTTAGTAACCCGATGTTTACCCTGGGTACCCGGGGACTTTGGCATCGTTGGTCGCTGGAGAGCTGTCTGTGTGACAGCTCTCCAGCGACAAAACAGCGACGCTGCAGCGATCGACATCGTTGTCTGTATCGCTGCAGCGTCGCTTAGTGTGACGGTACCTTTACAGGCATTATCTATTGGAGCTAATCTATCCTGCGACTGCTCACATGCCCAGTCAGGCCACACCCCTGACCTATTTGTGAAAGAGGTACTAGACTGGGGATCTCCTAGAATCAGAGGCAGTCAATGTCCCCCCCCCCCACACACTATTTTTGTTGCAAAAAGGGATTGAGATTTGGTGATGCGAAATTGTTGACTGGGGAGTTGGGAAAAATCTACTTGGTAACCTTTCCCTATGGTTCGCAGGCTCCATTGGTTTTCTGTGATGGCCTGCAATTGGGTCAGGAAAATCTGTAGTCCCTCCCCCCTCTTCTGGCATCAGGGTCTTCCCAATGGGTCGGAAGGAAATTGGGTTGATCTACTCCTACCTCCCTTGGGGTAACTCCACCTTCCAGTCTTCCCTTGTACAGTTAGGTCCATATATATTTGGACAGAGACATTTTTCTAATTTTGGTTATAGATATTACCACAATGAATTTTAAACAAAACAATTTAGATGCAGTTGAAGTTGAGACTTTTAGCTTTCATTTAAGGGTATCCACATTAAAATTGGATGAGGGGTTTAGGAGTTTCAGCTCCTTAACATGTGCCACCCTGTTTTTAAAGGGACCACAAGTAATTGGACAATTGACTCCAAGGCTATTTCATGGACAGGTGTGGGCCATCCCTTTGTTATGTCATTCTCAATTAAGCAGATAAATGGGCTGGCATTGATTTGAGGTGTGCTGCTTGCATTTGGAAGGTTTTGCTGTGAAGTAAACATGAGGTCAAAGGAGCTCTCCATGCAGGTGAAACAAGCCATCCTTAAGCTTTGAAAACAGAAAAAACCCATCCGAGAAATTGCTACAATATTAGGAGTGGCAAAATCTACAATTTGGTACATCCTGAGAAAGAAAGCACTGGTGAACTCATCAATGCAAAAAGACCTGGGCGCCCACGGAAGACAACAGTGGTGGATGATTGCAGAATAATCTCCATGGTGAAGAGAAACCCCTTCACAACAGCCAACCAAGTGAACAACACTCTCCAGGAGGTCGGCGTATCAATATCCAAATCTACCATAAAGAGAAGACTGCATGAAAGTAAATGCAGAGGGTTCACTGCACGGTGCAAGCCACTCATAAGCATCAAGAATAAAAACTCTAGACTGGACTTTGCTAAAAAACATCTAAAAAAGCCAGCACAGTTCTGGAATAACATTTTTTGGCCAGATGAAACCAAGATCAACCTCTACCAGAATGATGGAAAGAGAAAAGTATGGCGAAGGCATGGTACAGCTCATGATCCATAGCATACCACATCATCTGTAAAACACGGCGGAGGCAGTGTGATGGCTTGGGCATGCATGGCTGCCAGTGGCACTGGGTCACTAGTGTTTATTGATGATGTGACACAGGACAGGAGCAGCCAAATTAATTCTGAGGTATTCAGAAACATACTGTGTGCTCAGATCCAGCCAAATGCAGCAAAACTGATTGGTCGTCATTTCATACTACAGATGGACAATGACCCAAAACATAAAGCCAAAGCAACCCAGGAGTTTATTAAAGCAAAGAAGTGGAATATTCTTGAATGGCCAAGTGAGTCATCTGATCTCAACCCAATTGAGCATGCATTTCACTTGTTAAAGACTAAACTTCAGACAGAAAGGCCCACAAACAGCAACTGAAAACCACTGTAGTGTAGGCCGGGCAGAACATCAAAAAGGAGGAAACAGCATCTGGCGATGTCCATGAGTTCAAGACTTCAGGCAGTCATTGCCAACAAAGGGTTTTCAACCAAGTACTAAAAATGAACATTTTATTTAAAATTATTGAATCTGTCCAATTACTTTTGGTCCCTTTAAAAACAGGGGTGGCACATGTTAAGAAGCTGAAACTCCTAAACCCTTCATCCAATTTTAATGTGGATACCCTCAAATGAAAGCTGAAAGTCTGTACTTCAACTGCATCTGAATTGTTTTGTTTAAAATTCATTGTGGTAATGTATATAACCAAAATTAGAAAAATGTTGTCTCTGTCCAAATATATATGGACCTAACTGTAGTTCTGTTTATGGGATTGATATGGGATATGTGGCCTACAAAAGGAATATCTTTTTTTTTTTAATTAT
The DNA here is from genome assembly GCF_032444005.1 of Ranitomeya imitator. NCBI lineage: Eukaryota > Metazoa > Chordata > Amphibia > Anura > Dendrobatidae > Ranitomeya > Ranitomeya imitator. The sequence goes on from NC_091283.1 coordinate 668,837,805, forward strand.
TTTCCTCCAGAAACCCTTTATCGTCAGAGGCCCTTTTTAACCTTGTGTGTTTCCTGTCCCTAGAGGATGAGTAGAACTACCTGCTGATGTGCTGTCATGAGGGACATCCTGGGAAAGTGGCAGTTTTCCCTATATTAATCCAAATGTTATACAATCTTGTGAATCGCCTGAGTGCTAAAAATACTCACTACTCTCCCAGATGAATTTTTCAAGAGGTGCGGTTTCCAAAATGGGATCACTTGTAGGGGTTTCTATTTTGGCATGTCTGAGGGCTCTTCAAATGTGATGTGGCATTGGCCGTCTATTTAAGCCAAAAATTGTGCTCTAGAATTCAATTAGCCTTCCTTTACAAGTGCCCAAATAGTAGTTTTCCACCATATATGGGGTATGAGCATACTCAGGAGAAGGGGAGGGGTGGGAGGGTAAAAACAAGTTTTGGGGTCCATTTTCTCCTATTACCATTGTGAAAGAGGAAAAAAAAAATAGGGCTAATGCAACATTTGCAGGAAAAATATATTTTTTCATGGCTTAACATTATAAAATTCTGTGAAGCACCTGTGGATTTAAGTTGCTCATTACATATCTAGTTAAGTTACTTGACAGGTGTAATTTCCAAAATGGGGTCACTTCAGGGGTTCTGCAAATGCGAAACAGCATCTTCTATCAAATCCAGCCAATTTTGTGCTCCAAAAGTCAAATTGTGCTCCTTCCCTCCCCAGACCTGCCATCCCCACAAATAGTACTTTTCCACTACATATGAGGTAACTGCGTACTCAGCAGAAAATGGAATACAATTTGTCGTGCAGTTTCTCCTGTTACCTTTTTGAAAATTTGTATCTTATTCAACAATTTTAGAAAAAGTTTATATTTTTTTTCCTTACACATTGTATTTATTACTGTGAAGCCCATAAAAGGTTAATACTCTTTAGATCTGTTTTGAGCATTTTGAGGTGTGGTTATTTTTTAAATGGTGTGAATTAGGGGTATTTTCTGTCATACAGGCCCCTCAAATGCAATTCAAAGGTCCATGCAAGAAAAAAAAAATAGTTCTGTATAATTTGTTGGAAAAATTAGAAATTGCTGATAATCTTTTAACCCTTTCAACATCCTAACAAAAAAATATATTCAAAAATGATGTAAACTAGACACGTAGGAAATGTTATTTATTAACTAGTGTGTTATAGCCATCTGGTTTAAAGGGAACCTGTCACCCCCAAAATCAAGGGTGAGGTAAGCCCACCGGCATCAGAGGCTTATCTACAGCATTCTGTAATGCTGTAGATAAGCCCCCGATGTATCCTAAAAGATGAGAAAAAGACATTAGATTATACTCACCCAGGGGCGTTCCCGCTGTTGGTTCGGGTCCCCTCATCTTCATATGATGACGTCCTCTTCTGGTCTTCATGCTGCGGCTCCAGCACAGGCGCACTTTGCTCTGCCCTCAACAGAGCAGACAAAGTACTGCAGTGCGCAGGCGCTAGGCCTCTCTGACCTTTCCCGGCGCCTGTGCACTGCAGTACTTTGTTCTGCCCTCAACAGGGCAGACAAAGTACGCCTGCGCTGGAGCCGCAGTGTGAAGACCAGAAGAGGACGTCATCTGATGAAGATGGGAGGCGCCGGACCCGGACCAACAGCGGGACCGCCTCTGGGTGAGTATAATCTATCGTCTTTTTGTCATCTTTTAGGATACATCGGGGGCTTATCTACAGCATTCCAGAATAACGTAGATAAGCGCCTGATGCCGGTGGGCTTACCTCACCCGCGATTTTGGGGGTGACAGGTTCCCTTTAAGAGGGAATAAAAAAAAATACTAACAATGTCACATTTGAGGCTTTCATAAATTCAACTCAAATTCAAATTTTCCACCAACATGAAAAAAAAAAAAAAAAAAATCAGACTCACTGGGATATGTTGAAGCATTCGAGTTATTGCCTCAAATTGACTGTCAAAACCAAAGTTGTGGAGTCGGAGTCCATTTTTGGTGCAGTCTATATAAAATGGACCGACTCCAAAAATATAATAAATTGAGTACAGTATTACAATGTTGTATGTGATGTAAATTTTTTCATAAGAATTTGGGAAAGTTATGAAATGTGTTCTGTTCCTGATATCTGCTTTTGGCCGGCGTCACAGCGTATAAAAATACGGTCCGTAATTTACGGCCGTAATACGCAGAAAAGTCCCCAAAATAGTGGTCCGTATCTCCTACGCAGGCAGGGTGTGTCAGCGTATTTTGCGCATGGCATCCTCCGTATGTAATCCGTATGGCATCCGTACTGCGAGGCTTGCAAAACAGACATACAATGGATCCATGTTCTCAAAAAAAAAAAAAAAAAAAAAAAAAAAAATTATATATATATTTAAATTAATGTTAATATTTCATCCAGTGCGAGAGCTTTAAAGCCGGTAATTCAATTGCCGGCTTTTGCCATCTCCTTCCTAAACCCGACATGATAGGAGACATGGTTTACATACAGTAAACCATCTCATATCCCCATTTTTTATTGCATATTCCACATTACTAATGTTAGTAGTGTGTATGTGCAAAATTTGGGCGCTCTAGCTATTAAAGGGTTAAATGGCGGAAAAAATTGGCGTGGGCTCCCGCGCAATTTTCTCCGCCAGAGTAGTAAAGCCAGTGACTGAGGGCAGATATTAATAGCCTGGAGAGGGTCCACGGTTATTGCCCCCCCTTCCCCGGCTAAAAACATCTACCCCAGAAAAGGCACATCTGTAAGATGCGCCTATTCTGGCACTTGGCCACTCTCTTCCCATTCCCATGTAGCGATGGGATATGGGGTAATGAAGGGTTAATGTCACCTTGCTATTGTATGGTGACATTAAGCAAGATTAATAATGGAGAGGCGTCAATTATGACACCTATCCATTATTAATCCAATAGCATGAAATAGTTAATAAAACACACAGGTTGTTGTAATATTTTATTAGACTCTTAATCCACCTGAAGACCCTCGCTCTGTAACAAAGGAAAAATAAAAAAACAACAATATCTCATACCTTCCGATGATCAGTCAAGTCCCACGATGTAAATCCATCTGAAGGGGTTAAATTATTTTACAGGCAGGAGCTCTGCTATAATGCAGCTGTGCTCCTGCCTGTAAAACCCCAGCGAATGAATGGAAAGTAGGTCAATGACCTGCAGTTTCCTTCATTCGCGGTGATGCACCCTCTGCTGGATGTCCTCATATGACCTCGAGCGTGGGAACTTTTCAGAATATTTTCCCAGCCTCGAGGTCATATGAGGACAACCAGCAGAGGGCGCATCAACTACAGGTCATTAACCTACTTTCCATTCATTCGCTGGGGTTTTACAGCCACGAGCTCAGCTGCATTAGCAGAGCTCCTGGGTGTAAAATAATTTAACCCCTTCAGATGGATTTACATCGTGGGACGTGACAGATTATCGGAAGGTATGAGATTGTTGTTTTTTCATTTTTACTTTGTTACAGAGCAAGGGTCTTCAGGAGGATTAAGAGTCTAATAAAATATTAAAACAACCTGTGTCTTTATTTCATTAAAAGACTTTGTAATAATGTGTGTGTTTTTTTAACCTTTTCAATTGGATTAATAATGGATAGATGTCATAATTGACGCTTCTCCATTATTAATCTGGCTTAATGTCACCTTACAATAGCAAGGTGACATTGACCCTTCATTACCCCATATCCCACCGCTACACGGGAATGGGAAGAGAGTGGCCAAGTCCCAGAATAGGCGCATCTTACAGATGTGCCTTTTCTGGGGTGGCTGGGGGCAGATGTTTTTAGCCAGGGGGGGGGCAATAACCGTCGACCCTATCCAGGCTATTAATATCTGCCCTCAGTCCCTGGCTTTACTACTCTGGCGGAGAAAATTGCCACGCCAATTTTTTCCGCCATTTAACCCTTTAATTTAATAGCTAGAGCGCCCAAATTTTGCACACACACTACTAACATTAGTAGTGTGGAATATGCAAAAAAATGGGGATATGAGATGGTTTACTGTATGTAAACCATGTCTCATATCATGTCGGGTTTAGGAAGGAGATAGCAATTGAATTACCGGCTTTAAAGCTATCAAGCCATCTAGCGCTGGATGAAATATTAATATACATATATGTGTCTCAATGACTATATATATATATATATATATATATATATATATATATATATATATATATATATATATATATATATATATATATATACACACACATTGTGAAGAGCAGAACAAAAATGATTACCTCAGTTTGTGATAAATATTGACCTGTCCATTCAAGGACATTTTAGCTATAGTATGAAATCCTGTTTTTCTTGTCTGTGGAATTTGCCTTTGTACTGTTTGTTGTGAAACTGCCGCCCACGAAACTGTTTTCTTTTCTTTCTTTCCTGTTTTGTCTCTTTGTTTAAACATGCAAAACTTGTATAACCACTAAACCTACTGAAACAGCTATATAAAGAAGGGATAGCACTCTGAAGGGAGGCGTGCTTCAGAGACTTCCCAGTGATACACTATACAAGACGTGTCTTGTGTATTATTTCTGGTGATTCACCACTTCCAAAGGCTGCTCCGACTGAGTGTGATCCCGACATTTCCTGGCGCCCGAACAGGGACCCGAGGTCTGTGTATTCCTTCAAGAACACCGGCAGAATACGAACGAAAAGAGAATCTGGGATAATGGACGGCAGATGAACAAAAACCTGGCCAGGTAAGAGACACTGTTAGAGCTCTTATATCTGCCCTGCACTGTCCGTAAGATTTTCTGTGTCGTGTTCTTTAGCGGGTAGTTCTAGTAGAGGAGGATACCTATAGCTCGGGTTCTTGAACTATTTAGGAATTGATCACCTCACGGAGTACGGCATTGAATGAGAGTGAATGTGAATAGAAGGTGTGTGGAAGTTGGGAATAGTCCTATAAGCCGCCCAGGGGGTTGAAACAGAAGAAGTGACTGTCCCACTGGGCAACGTGGTTGCGTCCTTTCGGGGAGACCTCCGCGCCTATGTTCAATCTCTGATCCTGTCTTTGACAAAAACCTGGTGACGGATAAGTGTATGATAGTATGAGCCCAGGACAGATAAATTAGCCTGGGACAAGATACGTTGTATGTTCTATTTCTGTCTGGTTGCATTTGTGTTTGCTATAGGTGTAGGAATCAGGATTTTCTTACATCAACACAGTTTAAACATCCTAGCTCCTTAGGAAGAAGGTAACAAGGTATTCTCATACCCAAACGCCACCTAGGGCAAGAAAAAGACATCCTAGCTCCTTAGGAAGAAGGTAACGAGGTATTCTCATACCCAAACGCCACCTAGGGCAAGAAAGCTCAGGATAAGAAAATGGGGAATAAGCAAACAAAGTCGGAACCAGAAGAATTAGATATCTATACTATCATAAAGGAGAGAAGTGGTGAAGATGCCACTAAGGGGCTGAAAAAGATTTTTAGTAAGTTTGGAGTTACTAGGGCAGAAGCTTTTAGTAGAAAACTATGGGAAGGAATTCAGGAAAGGAAAAAAAGGCATAATCAGAGACAAGAAATGGATAGATCAGATCCAAGCATTGATTGATGTCTCTAGGGTAGCAGAAAATGAGGGATGGACATATAATCAACAGAGTAAAAAGTGGTGTATTAGACCCACAGGCTGTGGAGAAAAACAAAATGTGGAATCTAAAAATACCCCACCCCCATACCTTAACCCACATGCCCCATCTTTTCTCCAAACACCACCTCAAAGTTTAGCCGGACCAGGAGGATGGGTATGTCCGCACTGTGGACAACAAAATCCAGACTGGAGAAATGATTGCCTAGCCTGTGGTACACCTAGACATGGCGCTGTACTTGCCCCTGTTAGGGTAGTACCAAGACCCTTTAGGGAACCTGGTGCTGACGGAGTAATGGGAACTAGATATCACCAAACTCGACAATATTTCCCTTGGTCCCCCGCTGAAGGCATGTCTCTATTGCATAACGCACCAGATCCCACCCAGTGTCCAGTTAGATTTGCACAATATATACAGCAAATTATGCAGACTCACGCTGGAGTTTGGGCAGATGGAGAAGAATTATGTAGAATGAAAATTACTCCTGGACTCTTCCAGGAGCTATTAGCGAATCTACAGGTACATAGGCCCCAAGCAGGAGATGGTGCCTTACAAACGATAGAATCAGGTACACAATTTGTAGATCACTTAATGGTTTTCATGAGGGAGAGACAGAGGCAGAGAGGAACAACGGGAGTGGTGGCTCAGAAATCTGGACAATCAGTAGACGAATATTATCTAAGTGTAGAAAATAATTTCAGAGATGAAGGCATGGATCTAACCGCTCCAGGAATGATGAGGTTAGTTACAAAAACCTTTATAGATGGATTGTCTCCAAAAGTGAAGGAAAAGCTTAAGGCCGCAACCCCTGATTGGAGAACCTTGGAAGACCCACACCTGGCTAGACAGAAAGCTGTAGGGATAGAAATGGACTTAAGAGAAAATTCTAAGCCAGTAAGAATTGCACAGGCTAATACTGGCTCTGCTAATCAAAAGTTTACTTGTCATTACTGTAAGAAGCCAGGACATTTCCAAAGGGAATGTAGGAAGAGAAAAGCAGATATAGATTCAGGAACCTTTGTACCCAAAAATAGGATAAATAACCCAGTGCCTGATCAAACAGACAGCTCAGAATGACTGAAAGTTATGCAGGTCTCTCTTCCTTCTAGAAGACCAATAATACAAGTTGAAGTTGAGGGTAAAAATGTACCTTTTCTGATAGATACGGGAGCAACATCCTCCATTTTAAATCAGGACTTTTTACCATATCCTGACAATATATCCTCAAAGGTTACATATGCAGAAGGGTATGATGGTAAAATTCAGGCGTTGCCCTTTACAAAACCTTTAAATGTGAGCTTTGGCCCTAAAACTTTTGTATCCAAATTTTTATTTGCTAAAGGTGCACCTACCTGCTTGTTGGGTACTGATGTCTTAAGTAAAATGCATGCAAACATCCATTTTAGAGAAGATGGCACAGTTATGCTGACCATCCCTGAAGATGCAGAAACTCTGGAACCATATGTTAGAATACAGGCAATGGAGGATTTTCCCGAAATTTACACTCAACAAGCAAAAATTGACTTGTCTCGGGTTCCTGACAGCCTATGGGCAAAAGGAGACACTGATGTAGGATTTTTATCAGTAGCTCCTATACTGTTAGAAACTGCCCCGGGAACCATATTACCTCAGCTTAGGCAATACCCCATCAGCGCCCAGCAAGAACAGGCGATTTCTCAACAAATTCAGGATTATGTGTTACAAGGTGTTTTGGTAGAAATCAGGTCACCCGCCAATACACCCTTATATCCTGTTAAAAAGAAAGTGTCCTCCAAAGAAACTATGGTGAAATATCGCATGGTGCACGACTTACGGGAAATCAATAAGGTTTTGGCACCAGTCACCCCTGTGGTACCGAATCCTCATACCTTACTGTCTCAAATTCCCAGCACTGCTGCATATTTTACGGTAATTGACTTATCAAACGCATTTTTTTCTGTGCCACTACATAAGAACTGTTGGCATTTGTTTGCCTTTACATTCAAGGGTAAACAATTAGCATGGACAAGATTGCCACAAGGTATGGTACACTCACCAACTTTGTACTCTGAAGCAATGCAGACCGTGCTAAAAAATTTCATCCCAGAACCAGGAGTAGTCATTCTACAGTATGTAGATGACTTACTTATTTGTTGCCCTGATGAGCAGACGGCAGTTACCTCAACTGTTAATTTCTTAATTTTCCTAGCGCAAGAAGGCTGTAAAGTAAATAGACAGAAACTCCAGGCTTGTCAACAAACAGTCGTGTTTTTAGGTCACTGCATATCACAGGGCATCAGACACCTCACACCTCAACGTACGGAAGCCATACGTAACATGCTTGAACCCAGGAATCACAAACAGCTGCGTGCTTTCCTAGGTATTGTTTCACACTGTAGACAGTGGATCATACATGCAAGTCAACTCATGCAGCCTTTATATGACTGTATTGCCAACACACCATATTCACTCAGTGAAGAGGCTAAACAGTCATTTTCCTCTTTGAAAACAGCACTGGTATCAGCTCCGGCTTTGGGACTCCCAGACTACACTAAACCTTTTCAATTGATGGCAGCTGAGATATCCTCACATGCTACAGGGGTGCTCACACAAAAACATGGAAACAAACAGAGACCTGTGGCATACATATCAGCTCATCTGGACCCTGTAGCTAGAGCCGCACCTTCTTGTGTAAGAGTAGTAGCCGCAATTTCACTGTTATTAGATAAAGCTTCTGAGATTGTTCTTGATCACCCACTTCTAGTTCAGACCACTCATGATGTACATAGCATTCTTAACCAGGTCCAACCTAAACATATTTCAATGGCCAGACACCTCCGTCTCCAATGTTCCCTACTACTGCCGCCCAACATTTCCTTTGCCAGGATTCAGACTCTTAATCTCGCGTCTTTGCTCCCTTTAGAGTCTGAGGGGGGTACCATACCTGAGGAAACTGCAACTGCACTCTCCAACTCCTTTGACCCATCAAAGTCAATGCATGATTGTGTACAATTAATGGAACAAGAGACTCAGGGCTTATGTAATGTACGTGACAAGCCACTCTGTAATGCTACATTTGAACTTTTCATAGATGGCAGTAGATATGCAGATATGAATGGACAATTTCATACAGGTTATGCGGTAGTAACTCAGCATGAAGTGCTGAAAGCAGAACCTCTCCCTGCTAATCAGTCTGCACAAGAAGCAGAACGTACGGCATTAGTTGAAGCTCTAAAAATAGCCAAAGATCAGACAGCAAACATATACACTGATTCTAGATATGCACATGGCATTATTTTCGATTTTGGCGTAATATGGAGAGCCAGAGGTTATATGACTGCTTCAGGCCAACCTGTTAAACATGTCTCCCTCATTAGACAGATTCTGGAGGCAGCACAAGAAACTAAAGAAATAGCGGTGATAAAGGTAGCTGCACATGTGAGACTCGACACCGAGGAAGCTAGGGGTAACGATAAAGCCGATAAGGCAGCAAAACAGGCAGCACGTAAACCCTTACATCATGCCCACACACTAGATAGCTCTGAAGATGATGAGGAAAGATTGAAGGAAGCTCAGAAACAGGTAGACGACGAAGAACGAGGGCAGTGGCAGAAAAAAGGGGCAGAAGATCAGCAAGGATTATGGAAAAAAGGAACTTTGTTGTGTTTACCCAGAGCCTGGTACCCCACAGTGGCAAGTGACCTCCACCTACCCACGCATGTGTCGGCAAATGGTATGACGCTCAAGGTAAAAGAAAGGTGGTTGGCTCCAGGTTTTGGTAATTTTGCTCGGAACATGTGTGCTGCATGCGCTATATGCCTGGCACACAATCCAGGTCAGGCCATTAAAACCCCAACCAAGCATCATGTAAGACCACTGTATCCCTTTCAAAGACTCCAGATCGACTACATCCAACTTCCTAGGTACAATGGATACGAATATGTGCTTGTGTGTGTGGACATGTTCTCAGGGTGGCCAGAGGCTTATCCAGTTCGTAAAGCCTCAGCAAAAACTACTGCCATTAAAATAGCACATGAACTGATACCCCGTTACGGCATGCCTGAGGTGATCGAGTCAGATAGGGGTACCCATTTTACTGGGGAAATATTCCAGAATGTTATGAAAATGTTGGGAGTAGAAAACCAGTTTCACACTCCATATCATCCACAGAGTTCAGGTAAAGTGGAAAGATTAAATGGGACAATAAAATTAAAAATCCAGAAGGCCATGGCAGAAACAGGAAAGCCTTGGACCGAGTGTCTACCACTTGCCCTGTATTCCATCCGAAATACCCCAAGGGGGAAGGCTAAGCTGTCACCACATGAGATTCTTTTTGGTAGAGCAGCAAATTTGGGTTGTTATTTTCCACAACAACTGATGTTGAATACTGAGACTTTAACTGCTTATGTACAAGAATTACAAAAACGTTTAACTAAAGTGCATTCGCAAGTTTTTGCTTCCCTTCCAGATCCAGAAAATCTCGAAGGAGGCCACAAGTTGGAACCTGGTGATCAAGTCTACGTGAAAAGACACACCAGAAAGACTCTGGAACCGAGATTTGACGGACCTTTCCAAGTCCTGTTAACAACTCCAACAGCAGTCAAGCTTGAAGGAAAGGCATCATGGATACATGCAAGCCATTGCAAAAAAGCAGTATAAGACTCATGATATTGATGTTAATAATGTTAACCTCAACGGAGGCATGGGAAAGACTGAATTCTCTAGCCCCTTTGAACAATAGATTCGTACAACATCAGAAAATTAGTGCATGACTTGTTAAATAATACGCAACCCCTGGCAGATTGTTGGATCTGTACCCATTCACCAGTATCAGCCACAAGTATACCTTTTCTAGCAGTTCCCGTGCCAGCTGAAGAAATATTCGCTTGGCCTAATTGTTCAGACAACCTGGCCAACAACCAACCTGGCAATACTAGACTATGGAATA